>NC_069500.1:877212061-877302061 GCF_027579735.1 Bombina bombina
CATAGTGTGTCACTAGGGGTATTCTCTCTGTTTCCCCCCATTGTTTTTAGGACTCAATAATTATTTTCTAGGTATCTGATCTATCTTTTGCCTATGTTGTTTTAGCAGATCATTGGGATACCCTCTACTTTTAAATCTTTCTAAAAAATCTTTGAATTGAGTATTTAGTTTTGATTCATTCATTGATTATTCTTTTGTCTCTAAGGAGTTGTCTATATGGTATACTTTTTAGGGTTTGAGGTGGATGAAAGGTAGAGAATTCCAAGAGATTATTTCTATCTGTTGGTTTTCATAAGACATCTGTTAGTAGTTTATTCTCTTGTACAGCTAACTTGGTATCTAAACAGTTTTGTGTGTGTTTGGCTAAAGTCCACTGTGAATTGAAGATTTAGGTTGAAATTATTTAATTGGATAAGTTCAATAAAGATTGTGCATCCCTAGTCCATATCATAAATATGTTGTCAATATATATTTTCCAAAACTTAGTGTATTTTAAACAGTGGATTTGTATGCAAGAAATTATTTTCAAAATCTCCAACAAATATATTAGCATATGTTGGGGCCATATTGGCCCCTATAGCCATCTCTTTGACTTGCAGGTAGAATGTATCTTCTAAAAAGAAAAAAGTTTCTAGTCAGGACAGCTTCCAAAAGATCCATGATTTTCATACGCTCCGTAGGAGAGTATAGTTGTGCAAATTCTATATAAATACACTATTATATCAATTTAACCCTATAGCTGCTAGCGCTCATATAATACCACTTTTTGCACTTTATCTGTTTTCTTTCTTGTTGTGGGAGCAGGATTGTATATGTGCAAGTTTGTTTTTTTTTACCAGCGCAATACTTACTTTTTATTGTAGTGTGTGAATTCTAAGGCCCTATGAATACTATTCAACTATTCCCTATGGGGTATGGATGTGTACACATTCTTCTTTGTCTTTTGGAATATGTACACACTCAATGCTTCTAAAGAAGTCAGATTTATCTTCTTAATAGGAAGGTGTATATTCTAGTAATGAACGCAATAGTTTGTCCAGAAAAATGGCCACTGGCTGTAAAATAGAGTTTGTACTCGCCACAATCGGCCTTCCTGAAGGATTTTCTAAGTTCTTGTGCATCTTGGGTAAAAAGTAGAAAACAGGGGTTATTGGATTCTTTTGTGTAAGGAACTCAGCTTGTTTTTTTTAGTAATATTGCAACTATCCAAAGCCCCCTGTACTACTGTCCCAAGAAACCCTTGAAATTTTTCTGTCGGGTTAAAAGTAAGTTTCCTATAGTTTTCAGTATTCTCTAGTTGGACATAGATTTAAGAAATATTTTTCTGCTTATCCATGACTACGAAGGCTCCGCCCTTGTCTGCGGGCTTGATTATTATATTGCTCCTACCTTTGAGATACTCAATAGCTGTCCTCTCCTTTCTGTTCAAATTAGGTCTACCTATTTTCAGTTCCTTATGTGCCAACAGGACAGCCCTCATTATTATTATTCTTCTTTATTTATAAAGCGCCAACAGATTCCGCAGCTCTTTCCATGGGTAACAAAGATAAAAGGACAGTACAATATGAGACAGCAGACAAAATTTAACAAACAAATACAAGGGTAATGGGGAGCCCTGTTCCCGTGGGAACTTACAATCTAAATGGGTGGGAGGGTGAGAAACAGGAGGTGGGGACTGCAAAAGTGGGAATGATGTTAGTGTGGAGTTAGATGAGGGCAACTATTAGGCAAGTGGAATTCATTAGTTACTGATTTGGTGATAGGCTTCCCTGAACAAGAAGGTATTTAGGGAGCGTTTAAAGGAGGAGAGGTTGTGGGAAAGTCTGACAGCTTGAGGAAGTGCGTTCCAGAGGGTTGGTGCCGCACGAGAGAAGTCCTATAGTCTAGCATGGGAGGAGAAGATGGTAGAAGAGGCAAGGAGAAGATCATTATTGGATCTTAGGGGATGGGCTGGAGTATAATTGTTGATAAGTGAGGACAGGTAGGGGGGGCTCTATTGGTAAGCGCTTTGTAGGTCAGAGTGAGAATTTTTAATTTAATTCTGCTGTGAATGGGAAGCCAGTGAAGGGACTCACAGAGGGGTGCAGTGGATACAGAGCATCGGGAGAGGTGGATTAGCTTAGCAGAGGCATTTAGGTAGTCAAGCCTGGAAATTACTAGGGAATGGATTAGATGTTTAGTAGTTTCAGCACTCAGAAAAGGAGGAATTTTGGAGATATTGCTTAGGTGGTGGCAACAGGATGAAGAGATCAATTGGATGTGGGGTATGAAGGACAGACTTGGGGTGATGGGGAGATAGTGGTGTCAGCCAACAGTGAAAGTAAAGTTAGAAACTGGAGTAGAATTTAATGGGGCGATTAGAAGAAGCTCAGTCATGGACATGTTAATTATTAGGTGGTGAGAGGCTGTCCAGGAAGAAATGCAGGTAAGCAGTCGCTGATGTGGGAAAGGACAGAAGGAGAGAGTGCAGGTGTGGATAGGTAGATCTGAGTATCAGATAGTATGATAGTTGAAACCATAGCTACTGATAAGTTTATGCAGTGAGGAAGTATAAATAGAGAAGAGTAGAGGGCCTAGAACAGAGAATTGAGGTACTCCAACAGACAGAGGCAATGGAGAGGAGGAGTCACCAGCAAATGAGACAGAAAAGGACCTATTAGAGAGATAAGAGTGGATCCAGGAGAGGGCAATGTCACAGAGCCCAGTGGAGCTGAGAGTCCGTAGGAGGAGGGGATGGTCAACAGTGTTAAAGGCAGCAGACAAGTCAAGTAAGAGAAGTATAGAATAGTGACCATTGTTTTTAGCAGAAAGAAGATCGTTAGTAACCTTGGTGAGGGCAGTCTCAGTTAAGTGTTGGGGACGGAAGCCAGATTGCAGGGGGTCAAGCAATAAGTTGGAGGATAGGAAGTGGTTTAGGCGATCGAACACTAGTTTTCCCAGGACTTTTGAAGTTAACGGAAGCAGTGATATGGGGCGGTAGTTTACAGGAGAATTGGGATCAAGGGAGGTTTTTTTTTTCTCTCAAAAGAGCTTTGAGTTGTGAATATAAAAGAAAAAAGACATTACAGAAGAAATTGAAAATATATTCAAGCATCCAGAAATTGGTATTGCGATTAATGACAAATTTTTAGCAACTGTAGCAATAACCAGATGTCCAAAATGCAAACAGGGTGTCGCTAATTAATATTCTAGGAATATTGTCTTGCTAAAACAAGACTAGGTCTGTAATGTGAGTCCGCTCAATTTTCTATTTTTTCCTTTCTGTTATCCTTTCTTGTTTTGTCTTTTTCCCTCTTTCCTCTTTTTTGAGATAACATACCTAACTATTAAACATAACACAAAAACATAAAGTAAGAAAAAGGTCAAATACTACATACCAGCACTGTCATCCTGGCTTGTCACTCAATATAAAAAAAAAAAGAGAGGAATTTTAATAAAGAAGAGTAAATGGTAGGGTAGGGTGCTTGTGGGAGAAATAGGCAGTCCAAAAAGCAATATGTGTTTAAACCACTGTATTATAAAATTAAATTGTTATATGTACAGAGGAGGCTCAGTTTAGTCAGGGTGTAAGAGAGGATTCCCTCCATTCCAAAGCTCCAGCATCTGCTCATGAATTTCCACCCTACCCACGCGTACATAATGAAATCTTTACAGCTGAAGGAGGTGCCCAACTTGCTGCTTCCACTGTTCCACTGTTGGAGCTTCCTTAGACTTCCATTTTCATGGTATAAGGCATTAAGCGACATTAAGAAGTATAAATAATAATGCCTTGTTCACTGTATTTGTACGTTTTGGTAATTTGTGGAAGATCAGGAGACTAGGCCCCTTCGCCAGCCAGAGAGGGTGTAATTTATAATAGATACATCTGTCCAAAATGTCCCTAGATGATCACAGGACCACCAAATGTTTGTTACTGTGGCTTCTTCTCCGCAACCCCTCCAACATAGCCCATTATTTGTTTTATATGTGAATTTTAGCCTGGAGGGAGTTGGGTACCAGCGTGAGAGCAATTTATAATTCATTTGTGTTTTTTGCAGCAAAATAAGCCAGTTTATGGTTTTCAAATATTTTAATCCAATCCTGTTAAGTTAAATACAAATCTAATTCAGAGTTCCATTTGTGTTTGTAGGTTGGTAATGAAGATTCACCCCTGGGTGAAAGCAATTGATAAATGAGTGAAATGGTATGTCTAGGCTGAGAGTGGGAGGAGCATAAAGACTCAAAGGCAGTCAGAGACCTGTTCAGGTTATTTTTATAATTGTGAGTTTGGAGAAAGTGGGATATTTGGATATATGTAAACCAAGAGGTGAAAGTGTATTTGTCTATTTGAGTTAGTTCTTCCAAAGGTAGAAGTTTGCCATTACTCAAGATATTCAGCAGCAAGCAATCCCTAATGTGTTTTCTGGAGTTTGTTGTTGAGATTTTATATGTTATATGGATTATAGCGGTTATTTCTGTAGGAGTCAAGAGGTTAAGTTTCTTGGAGATGTGTGTAGAGGTGTTGAGGAGGCTATCCCATGTGTTAAAGAATTCCAGTAAAATATGGAAAAGCTTGAGGATTGGAGGTCGGTTATGAGGTTGTAGCCATGCCAGTGAGCCCACATTTTAGGTTTGCAAAATATCTTCATCAATTTTTACCTACATCTTGTCATTTGTGTTACAGCACCAGTCGACCAAATGTTGTAGTGTTATCGCCAGTCTATATTGATTTAAATTTGGAACACCCAACCCTCTTTCCCTGGATAGGAACATTGTTTTCCTCAATATCCTTGGTTTAGCTTTTTTCCAAATAAATTGGTCAATAACCTTTTGTAGATCTATCATAAAATTCTGGGGGAGGGGAATGGGCAATGTCTGGAGAACATACAACACATGTGGTAGTACATTCATCTTAATCACTTGTATTCTTCCCCGCCAGGATAAGGGTATATTATTCCAACTGGAAAGGTCCACAGTGATATTATCCCTCAGGGCTTTATAATTACTTTCAAACAGGGTTTGAAGGTCTTTTGTAAGTTAAATCCTCAAGTATTTAAGTTTCTGTGGTTACAAAATATATAGATATGGTGTGTGGAAGCACACCAATCCTCAAGTGGGCGCTCTCAATCAAAACAAATGTAATACAATGTAATATGAAAAATTATGATGTGTACAACAACACTCTAAAAATAAACAGCAGAATACCAGAGAAAAAAAATAATAAAAAACATATAACCTTGTGACTGGAAACACAATAAATGTCCAATAACTAAATGATATCCTGTAAGTCACAATAGCTCCAGAAGATTGCAAAGGTCAGCTCTCTGTCGTTGGGAGGGTCAAAATCCTGATGATAACAGATGGTCTGAAAAAAGAAACAGAGGTGCCCAATGGCATAATACCACAATACCAAGGGACAAGCAAAATATTTAAGACGAATACTCGCAAACAAATAGCACCAAAAAGTGCAAGGAAGCAGACTGGAACCTCACAGTTGCCCAGCAAACTGAACAGACGCAGAGATAATTCTGTAGTACTTCTTCACCAGTGAGGTCCTCCTGGTTCCTAAAGGGGAGGGTATAGAGCAAACATAGCCCAGTACAGTTTGTACAAATATATGTGTATCCAGGGAATATGCACATTTACATGTAGCAAAGCACCTCCAGGTACAATATACACAGACTGGGACTTCTCAGCCGCCCAGCTGACTGTTTCAAAGGTTTCAGCAAATAAGAAAGCTCCCAAAACTGATGCAGGAGTATAGATGGATTCCCAGATAAAATCCAGCAGTAAGTGTATTAGTTAAAAAGAATATTTTTATTTTAAAAGCAACATGTTTCTCAGCCTACAACTGGCTCTTTCCTCAGGGTATGATACATACAATTGAAATACACTTGCTATATAAAGGGTAACAAACATTCTCTGATAGGTCTACTAATTAATTCCACCTGTATGTGTTCACAAATAGTTGATGGTCATAGAAACAAAGATAAACAATGACCTCACAGAAAGCATATGATTTACAACATAGTCAGTTGACATGGCAACCAAACTAAACTATGGCTTAGCATATATAGATATCATCAAAATATACAACTAACAGGATAGAAAAATATGCAATTAAAAATATAAACAAATATATAAAAATATATAGAACATATAAAACCTACAGCCACTCCCTCCCTCCCCTAATATTTTATGAAGCATTACATTGCTTATACATGTTAAAATGCTTTAGTACTGCACTATTAATTCCATATAACTGCACCCATTTCCGCAGTTTTAGAGCAGCTATGCACCACTGGGAGCTAGCTTAATTCAATTGTTTTAGTACTGCACTATTAATTCCATATAACTGTCCCCCTTTTCTAGTACATACACTATATTTAGTGTTTTACACCTTATGCACTTTTGCACTAGAATTCACTTCTTCTTCTTCTCTGGCTTGTTGAGTGGTTTACCTGTTTTAGGAAGTATCGCAATGTGGGCCTCTAGCATAGATCTGGGAAATACCGTCCCCTCTTCTACTGAGTTTAATAACTGTGTGAGGTAAGGTGATAACAAGTGGGAGAAGAGTTTAAAATATTTATTGCCAAATCCATCCGGACCCGGGCTCTTCCCGGCAGGCAAATCTTTCACAGCTTTGGGCACCTCTTCTACTGTGATCGGGGAATCTAATAGGTTAGAGTCATCGTTAGATATACGGGGCAGTTCTAATTCTTTAACATATTCAGCAGAGCTCTGGTGAGATAAAGTGGTTGAGTTCTTTGATCTGTGTGGTAGGGTGTTTTGAATGTTATATAGAGAGGCTTAGTATTTTCTGAAAATTTCTGAAATCGCAAAACTGTCTTTTTTTAACATTACCTTCCCTATCTTATAATGAACGTATTGTGGATTTAAGCTGTTTGCGGTGGATAGCCCTTGCAAGTAGTCTACCTGCTTTGTTCCCAAATTTATAACAATGTTCTTTAGGCATTAGTTTTCTGCTGTTGTTCATATTGTAAAAACTGTGTTAATGATCACCTTGCCTGAGCCAAAGAATGGGAGAGGACTGTGTCGTCTGGTGTTTGTTTGTGTTGCCCTTCCAATAGCTCGATCTCCCTCATTAACACGCTATATTGTCCTCTATGTACTTTGCGAAGTCTCGCTTTAGCTTTAATGAGTGTCCCTCTGATCACACACTTATGCACTTCCCACAAAGTGATGTCATTTATGTCTGTTGAGTGATTTAGTTGGAAATATTCTTCAATAGCTTTTTCAGTGTCATTTCTTATGGCACTATCATCCAACAGGAAATCATCCAATCCCCATATAAACTGAGTCATTGGAGCCTCTGGCCAATTTAACATGCACATGATGGTGGCATGATCAGACCAAGAGACTGGCAATATTTTTGTTGCAGCCACCAAGGCTAAACCAATGTGGTCTATCAGTAAGTAGTCGATATGAGAGTATGAGTGATGAGGGCGGAAGTAGAATGTGTAATCCCTACTTAACGGATTGAATGTACGCCATGAGTCATGTAGGGTTAACTCTTTTTCAGTTGGTTATTTATTGTTCTGATGTCTTTTTTTTTAAATATTTGATTTACCTCCTGATGTGTCTATTGCAGGGTCTAGTGGGCTGTTGAGGTCTCCGCCCATAATTAACATACCTTTCTGGCAGTCCAGTACATGATTAGCAATTTTTCTCATTAATGTGCCTTGATGTTTGTTCTGGAAGTATACGTTGGCTATCGTAACTGGGCGTCCAAACAGGAGGCCTGTGAAGATTATAAGTCTACCCTCAGAGTCCCTTTTCAATTGGGTAAGTTTAAAATTAGTTGATTTGCTAAATAAGATGGCTACACCATTCTGCTTAGTTGGACCTGATGAGAAGAAAGCAGTCAGGTAATGATGGTACAACCACCTACCAGCACTATATCTCCCTTCATTCTGTTTAGATCTCTCATGACCATGGAGCGCTTCTCCGGTGTATTAAGTCCCTTAGCATTTATAGTAATAAGAGATAATCTTTTATGTAGATGCATGTTTATCATGTCGGTGGGTAGGGCTGAGGGAAGAAGAAAAAGAAAGAAAAAATAATTATCTCTGAGATCCTGAGTAAGTTATTTACCACCAGGCCAAACTGGTAATGTAGTTGTAAGTGTAATAAAAGTGTAACTGATTATAAACACATATACAACTGCTAGTTAGGAAAAACAATAAATTCTCAGATTTCTATACTGAACAGTAGATTTTATGTTAATGGGAGAAGAGCTTCTGCCTTGCAATGGTGTAAGAAGTATATTAAATAAAAAATAAGTATAATAAAAAAAAATTGTACAAAAATCAAACCAATTATGGTTTATCTATGGCAATTTGTATAATGTAAAACATGTCAATATATAATAATGCAAGGCAAAGGTTAACACATTTTGACATACTGCATTTAAGGTTATAGTACATTTTTACTGCATTTAAGGTTATAGTGCATTTATCTGAGGTTAAATAGGTGCATTTGCATATCATCAAACGTAACACTTTACAACTTTGTTATAATCCAGGCCCATGCCCTGCATCGCCAAACCGTCCATGTAACAATAGGATGACAGTGGTAAGCATACTCATCTGGTCCTGCTGAAACAGGATATTATCTTAAAGGTGAGTGGTTAGTGAGAGTATAAAGTCACTCTGTGGTGTTATCTATGGTCAAGGTCTTTTGTGGTTGTTTAAAAGTATTCTTGTCTGGAGCCACCTGGTTGTAAACAGGCGGTATGATTTTGTAGACCCAATTTCTCATTTAGTGTAGGAAGGTCTTCAATTGTATGTTAGGCCATGGTTTCTCCTTTTTTGGTGATAATCAAGCACACCGGGAAACCCCACCGGTAAGGGATCTTAGCCTCTCGAATAGGGTCTGTGATCAACTTCAGTTCTCTTCTTTTCTGAAGAGTTGTAGGACTGATGTCTGAGAAAATTTGTATGGAATTTCCGGCATGAGTAAGAGGAATCTTGGCTCTGGCATTTTTCAGAACGTCCTCCTTTGTCCAACTAGTTTAGGAATCTCACAATTATGTTGCGTGGTGGTGCTTTCGGGGATGGTCTTGGTCTTAACGCCCTATGCGCACGCTCCAGAATCACTTCTATTGATGTAGGTGTCCCTTTGAAGGTACGGAACATATCCTGAAGACATCCATTAAGATCAGAGGGGGAAACGGATTCGGGAACTCCCCTAATTCTAAGATTATTCCTCCAATTGCGATTGTCCAAATATTCTTCTTTGTTTAACAATGTGGTGATAACTTCTTCGTGATCTTGGAGTTTTTGCGAAGACTGTAGTATGTCAGAGCCCATTTGTGTTTGAATTTCTTCCATGTTTGATACTCTGTTTTTCACTTGAACAATATCCCTTTGCAATTCCCCAAATAGGCTTTTAACTTCTTTGAGTACTTCTTTAATATCTTCCTTTGAAGATAAAATTCTCAGGTCCTCTTTAGTAACTGTAGAGTTAGTAATATTATCTGCGCTGTGAATTTGTGCACTGACCTGTTTGTGATGTGAGTCAGCTAATATTTCTGCCCCTGATTCCTGTGGTTTCAGGTGGTACTGGTTCAGGGTGTTTGATTTCAGGGGCTTCTCCATTTTGCTCGCACTTTTACAGGGCATCCCAATGACTCAATGTAAGGATTCAGAAAATATGGACATACAGAATTCACCAATATACTGTAATGTTGCTATAGACTAGAGGTGTACATTTTGCAGTATATAACCTGCTTTCTTTATTGCTTTCTATATCCACCTCAGCTATCTAAAACGTGCTGACGGAATAATCTGTGTCAAAAATTCGTGGTAGATTAGTTTTATGTCTAAGTTGGTTGCGCTTTTTATGTTTTTATTTTGCAATCCTAGGATCCTTACATCTGAGTGGGTGGTATCCTATTAATGTAAGTGAGAATTGGTGTAATTGTCCATTGGGGCTGTTTTTTCATATCCCCAGGGCAAGCTTTATTAGAGTCAACTTATAAAATTGGCCACGCTATTTTTATGATGGTGGTTATGGCGTTATTAGTGCTGAATATACCTTTGGTCTGTTTTACCTCCTTTAGTTGTGAGATGCTTTGTCCCTTGTAGCGGTATGCTGGCAGACTGCCCATTATCGTTCTGCTCTAAATTGTGAACAGCTGCATCAATATCCTCACCTTGCTAAGTGATCTTTGCGGGTAAGAGGGAGGGTTTTTTGAGGATGGGGTGACCTTTGCATGTTTGAAGGATGATGGAAATGAAGTAAGGGATTGATTGAATATGTGAGTAAGAGCTGGGGTGAGTGTAGAAGACAGAGAAGGTATTAGATGTGAAGAGATAGGGTCAAGTGGGCAGGTAGTAAGGTGTGAGGAAGATATTAGGGAGCTCACTTCATTCTCAGTGGTTGGGGGGAAGGTACTGAGAGTGGTGGAGGGGGTGACCGGGGTTGGAGATGGAAGGTTGCAGTCTTGTGGTGGGATGTTACTTCGGATGGTAAGTGTTTTGTTAAAAAATAGTCTGCCAAGTCTTGAGCACTAAAGGCAGATGAAGGGGGTGGTGCAGGTGTATAGAGGAGAATGTTGAAAATGGAGAAGAGACATTTAGAGTTTGAGGAGTGAGGAGATATGAGAGAAGAGAAGTAGTTTTGCTTGACTAAGTGAAGGGCAGAGGAGTAAGAATAAAGAATGAACTTCTTATAGTGTAGGAAATCTGGTTCAGATTCTTACATTTCACACGTCATTAAAAAAAAACCATATGTATAATATAAAATGTATTTAATGTAGAAATAAGCATACAAAAATAATACAAATATATTAATATATGTGATCTGTCACTATTTTTCTTTTACAAATTAAATACTAAACTAAATATTTTTGTAACAAGCCATTAAGTTTTGAATATCTTTGTTTCACCCTTTTAAGCCTTACATGAATAATAAATTGTCTTACAAAATTAGACAATATTTGGTCATTGGTCTTTAAACTGTTTGTAAAATTAAGCAGAATTTCTTTAAATTAAAAACCTTTACACATGAGATAAATAAGTACAGAATTCATTGCAACCAGATGATATTGTCTTGCAATTGTTTGTTCTGAAATATTATTATTATACAATGTGCATTTCTATTTAAAAAAAACTTAAAATAGAAATAATTGACTAAGTGGTGCTAGCCCATAAGAATAAAAAAAGAAACCTCTTCTTTTCTCATCTATATACACAGCTACCCAGTGTTCACCTGGCAAATTGTGTGGATGAGTATTTATTATAAAACCTGCTGGTAGAATATTCAGTTTGTGCTTTGGAAGTAAGTCACAGGCATGTACACCTTTGAATTTACTGTGTGTAACTCAGTCAGAATTTATAATGTCCATTATTTGTATAGTGTTCATTATTTTTTTAGAGGTAATTGTACAGTATCTCATGTTGCTGGTTTATCTCAATATTATTATCAAACACACCATAAGCTATCAGGTTCACAAATCCTCTCTAGGGATCTAGAGAAGTGAATTTCAACTCTTAGGTTGCTGTTACACATCAGAGAGAAATGGTTTCCATTTTCCTGGTCTGCCAAAAAATCAAAGGTGAACAGTGTGTATCCTTCAAGATACTCATTTCTATTTATAAGAAATTCGGTATCTGTTTTGTTCACCGGCTATTTGCAAAAGAGCTGTATATTCACGTATTGTGTTTCTCTTCTCAAAGTCGGGTTGAAATGGTTTTGCAGGTATTTGGGCGCCGTCCAATTAAAGTGCAGCAAAATTTACAAAATTTATGCCAGAAAAACAATGGGTTCTTGTCGTAGGCTCCTGAAAATGCCTCATTATCCACAAATCAATGATTAACAATTTTGGCAATTGCCCCAAGAATACATTTTCAAAATTGCAGACCCGGGTACTTTGAGCTATGTTGTAAACTTTTAATCCAACTCTGTCTATTGAGTATTTAGCATTGCCTGCTAAAAGTCCTTGGGCATGCCCTATGTGTACAACAGCAGCGATTTTTGTACCCTTTTCACAAACAGCGAGGCCTGCGGAATTTGTATCTTGAATTTTTTGGGGTAAGCAGACATTTAGCAGAATGAGTCATTATTTCATGTGAGTCTTATTAGGTCTACGCCATTGATGGTAATTTTGGGGAACATATTTCAACACTATGTATAGATTCAATTGATTCACTTCTAGTGACAGACATTATTATATTGGCTTAGTATTTGGTTAAATTAAAATGCTAAAACAATTTTGACCAATTAGAAGGGAAAACATTTTTTTTCAAAAATCTTGATATTAATTTTGAAATATGAAAAATTAAAAAAATGTAATCTATTTTTCAAAAAAATTATTTTAATTATATATATATATATATATATATATATATATATATATATATATATAATGTACAGACATTACTGTTACACTGTAAAATAAAGAATCATACTTTTACAACGGTGAGTGCCTTCCTATTGTCTGTACATTATCCATGCTGACTTGAAGAGCACCCCGGATGCTAGTTGTTAAAGTGTGTGATGGCTCCCCTCTGCATGTAATTTTATATATATATATATATATATATATATATATATATATATATATATATATTTATATATATATATATATATTTATATATATATATATATATATATATATATATATATAATCTCTATTTACTACAAATATATTATATCAATGTGATAAATGTAATAATCATCTCAGCAGTGCCTCCAGATAATGTCAGTATATTGCAGGGTTATAATACAATTTATGTATTACTATTCTTTCAAATAAACCACCAATTAAAATGCATATACGAAACAATCAAAATCAATATTTATTCCTAAACTCTTTACGATAAGTTAGTTATAAACACATTGAATTATATTTATAGAAACCAGATTATGAATCAAATTATACCACTTTTGCTGTTATAATATTCTATACAAAGATCATAAAAATATACCTTTACAATTTACATTATTCACAATAATCACATTAAAATACCACAATAAAATATTAGAATCTTCTGTTATTAACCAATAATTCTAGTTCAGTGCCCAATATGGATTACCAACTTACTATGCTTAATTAATAACTACCAGGAATTTAATCACAATAACCAGTTTATGTACAGTTCTGAAAGAGTTCACTATAATGACTGACTTATAAATCTGGAGTGTAAAACCCTTTCTAGCAAATAAATTATTTAGCAATAATGACTAGTTAAACTACACAGGACTATGAACATAAACTTAAAATACCAATTATGCTCTTTTAAATTTACCAGCTGTAATCTATTTCCTTAGAATGCCTTTGATTTAAATATTGTATAAACTTAACAGTTTCTTATACTATACTTACTTTCATTTCCTAGTTGCATCTTATATCATAGATATACATGAGTATTATAGTTATTTATTAATACGTCTCAACCGTGTTTAAGACATGGCCCAAAAATCTATGATGCATCTATATATCAACTCACAGCGTTATTTAGAAATCTCATCTTCACATCCGTTCTTCCTTGTAATTTTCACTAGATTTCTGGAAAACAATTTTTTTTTATTTATTTTGAAATAACTTAAGCATTTATATATACTAATGTAGTTATTAATTTAATTTATTACAAATTTGAAGTGCATTTCTCAGATCCATGGAATTAAACATGTGTATGCAGTATTGAAAATTATACAAGTTTGTATTTTAAAAAGGAATGTCAGTTACAATACAATATGTGTTTCTGCTTGGCTCAGTGCAGATGTGTATCCAACACAGCAGGGGTAATCAACTCTTGCTATTTTCCCTTTGAGACATCCGTCTGAGCTTTGTGTATTCAAACACAGCAGGGGTAATCAACTTCCGCATATACTTAAGTCTCAGAGATTTTTTCAATTGACAAACCATGTCTGTTTATTTACAGGGGTCATTATCTGATAACCTTTTATTTCATAGACGAAAGGTTAGGAAATCAAACTTTAAACAGAGCCATGTGATAAAAAAAAATCTCTTTGAAATACAGTGGGGCAAAAAAGTATTTAGTCAGCCACCAATTGTGCAAGTTCTCCCACTTAAGAAGATGAGAGAGGCCTGTAATTTTCATCATAGGTATACCTCAATTATGAGAGACAAAATGTGGAAACAAATCCAGACAATAACATTGTCTGATTTGGAAAGAATTTATTTGTATATTATGGTGGAAAATAAGTATTTGGTCAATATCAAAAGTTCATCTCAATACTTTGTTATATATCCTTTGTTGGCAATGACAGAGGTCAAACGTTTTCTGTAAGTCTTCACAAGGTTGTCACACACTGTTGCTGGTATGTTGGCCCTTTCCTGCATGCAGATCTCCTCTAGAGCAGTGATGTTTTGGGGCTGTCGCTGGGCAACACAAACTTTCAACTCCCTCCAAAGGTTTATGGGGTTGAGATCTGGAGACTGGCTAGGCCACTCCAGGACCTTGATACAAAATTCAAAATTTTGTTTTGCAGGAAAAATCTTAGGTTGCATTACTGTAAAGTTAAATAAAAATGTGCTACCTCCATTATCCTAAACTGTATTCAACCGCAATTTAGGTATCCAACTATTAAACATGTGCAGGTAACCTTTCCAGTGCACAAACAAATACACCTCATAACCTATACGCTTGCATTTTGGAAAAAAATAGATTTTGTAAACGCTTTCTGGAATATATGCTATATTTTGAAGTTCTTCAGAGTAAAATGTACCTTTGATAGACTCATCAGTAAGCTCTTTTAGTTTGTAAAAAGGTTTAAGCCCATGCATATTTTACTTGTGATAATAAATATTTCCTCTGTGAAAGTCTGCTCTTAAGCTTTGGTAAACGCACACTTAAATTTTGAGATTCTCACAATTTTATGGCCCTAATGTACTTTATAGGTTTTTTTGGTGGTGAGCACAGTACAAAACAATAGGAGGCACAACAAAGATGTCTGTCACTAGCTATATAAAGGGTTAAACCTCTCATTTTACTTACATTATTGATTGAGTAAGCCATGGAAACACTTCTATATTTGTTTATTATCCATTTTGATGTAATTCAGGGGGAGAAGACAGAATTGAGAAGCAGATGTGGACAATAAATTAAGAAGGAGAATGTTTGTACCCTGTGTATTTCTTCCATTGGTTGGTTTATACATGGCATTTAAGACCGGGAAATTGTACAAAGATTCAGGCTTGATTGTGAATCAATATTACATTTGTATCCTGAAATTGAAGATTATCTGGAGCCGATGACATCAGGTTTAAGGGCCATTCCATGACTATTAAATCTATTAGCAGCATTGCGCTTTTTTATCACAGGGTCCTTTCAGGCAGTGTCATGTGTCATTATTTAAATGAGTCAATCCATTTTTTCACGTTGCTTATCCAAAGTTATTGATGCACTGATGATTATATTTCCTCAATATGTTTGCTTGCAATCTATCAAATTTCTATAAAATGGCAAGGATGCCAAATGTCCTTGGGCCATTGACTGTGTACCCATGTTGGGGTAAGACCGCCTTGTGCACGTGAGGAGGTGAATCCATAAAAAAAAGCACTTCTATTCTTTGAATGTGCAGATGGTCTGTGACCCTAATATGAAGATCATCAGTGTCTGTTCAATCTATCTAGGCTCGTCTCACGATTAGTACATCCTAAGGCAGACTGGATTATATAGAAAGTTTGAGAACAGAGATATACCCAAAGGATGGCTTTTAGATAAGCTGTAATGGCGTCAAATTTGTTGTTGTTATTTACAGAAATTATGTAAAGAAATATGAAACCAAAATTATTTCATGATTCACCTGCAGCATATGATTCAAAAGAACTTTACAATGTACTTTTATCAATTTATCTTAGTTAACTTTGTATCTGTTTTTGAATGCAAACTAGTGTGGTTTGCATACAAAAGGGGCCCATTAAGGGAGCACTATACAGCATAATTTTAGCAACAATGTTATCAATTTTCAAGAAAACTAGATGTCATTACTACTTCCTGCCAAGTAGTGCAACATATACCTACTTATATATCTTTTCAGTACAGAATATTATGTGAAAAAAAAGAAAATTTGATAATATAAACTTAATATATGTATGTGTGTGTATATATATATATATATATATATATATTTATATATACTCAAACAATAGTTCATAAGTTGCGCACACAGAGTCCCAACGAAGGCAAATCCAGTAAATACTAGAAAACAACAATACCTTTTACTTGCTGAAAGATCATCTCCCGGAGAAAAGGATGTGTGTTCCGTTGCGACGCCCAGAGCTTGTCTGATGTGGCTCCAAATAGTAATTAGTAATCCAAAGATTGGTGGGCGCCTGTGAGCGCAATAAGGACTCCAATAATAAGTAAAAAAATGTGAAACTTTATTACGATGAGGGTAAAATCATGACAGCAAAAAAAGCAGCTGTTAGAAGCACTAAGAATAGCATAGACACAATGTCAGCGATCAGACCTCACGCAGACATGTTTCGTGCGGTTTACGCACTTGATCACTGCATGTGTGTGGTCTAGATCGAGCTAAACTTTATAGCAGGTTTTCTTAGAGACAGTACATTCGATAATGACAGTGTCTCTCACTCACACTATTCTCCTATATACATTTGTTGAGGAAAATTGCTTACATTTGTTTTAAATGATAATTCATTACATTTCATTATTTACATATAACCTCAATATTGAAAATGTGTTTGAATTGTAAATAATTTAATGGATAAAGACAAAATTGGGCAAGATTAGTTATCTGACACAGATATATTATTTTTATATTAATAAATACCTTGTGATAATTTTAATTTAAAAAAAAAAGCATTTAAGGAGAATAAACATTTACATAAATGTTTGTTATTTGTTGTTACAGACTAATTGAAAAAATGTTTCTTCTGTTATGTGTGATCAGTCCACGGGTCATCATTACTTCTGGGATATAACTCCTCCCCAACAGGAAATGCAAGAGGATTCACCCAGCAGAGCTGCATATAGCTCCTCCCCTCTACGTCAGTCCCAGTCATTCTCTTGCACCCAACGACTAGATAGGATGTGTGAGAGGACTATGGTGATTATACTTAGTTTTTATGACTTCAATCAAAAGTTTGTTATTTTAAAATAGCACCGGAGCGTGTTATTACTTCTCTGGCAGAGTTTGAGGAAGAATCTGTCAGAGTTTTTTACTATGATTTTAACCGGAGTAGTTAAGATCATATTGCTGTTCTCGGCCATCTGAGGGAGGTAAAGGCTTCAGATCAGGGGACAGCGGGCAGATGAATCTGCATTGAGGTATGTAGCAGTTTTTATTTTCTGAATGGAATTGATGAGAAAATCCTGCCATACCGTTAAAATGACATGTATGTATACACTTCAGTATTCTGGGGATGGTATTTCACCGGAACTACTCTGTTAAAGGTCACTAATCCTTTTTAATAACTATTTATCATGTTAAACGTTTTTGCTGGAATGTAGAATCGTTTACATTGCTGAGGTACTGTGTGAATAAATATTTGGGCATTATTTTCCACTTGGCAGTTTTTTTGCTTTAATTGTGACAGTTTCGTTTCTCTTCACTGCTGTGTGGGAGAGGGAGGGGCCGTTTTTGGCGCTCTTTGCTACGCATCAAAAAATACCAGTCAGTTACTTTTATATTTCCTGCATGATCCGGTTCATCTCTGATAGATCTCAGGGGTCTTCAAACTTCTTTGAAGGGAGGTAAATTCTCTCAGCAGAGCTGTGAGAATTCTTATAGTGACTGTGAATAAAAACGTTGCTTTGTATTTTTTATGTCAAATTTAATTATTATTATTTTACTAATGGGAACAAACCTTTGCTAAAAGTTTTGTTGTTTTAAAGTTTGATGCTATAACTGTTTTTCAGTTCATTATTTCAACTGTCATTTAATCGTTAGTACCTCTTTGAGGCACAGTACGTTTTTTGCTAAAAAAAGATTATAACCAAGTTGTAAGTTTTTTGCTAGTGTGTTAAACATGTCTGACTCAGAGGAAGATATCTGTGTCATTTGTTCCAATGCCAAGGTGGAGCCCAATAGAAATTTATGTACTAACTGTATTGATGCTACTTTAAATAAAAGTCAATCTGTACAATGTGAACAAATTTCACCAAACAGCGAGGGGAGAGTTATGCCGACTAACTCGCCTCACGCGGCAGTACCTGCATCTCCCGCCCGGGAGGTGCGTGATATTTTGGCGCCTAGTACATCTGGGCGGCCATTACAGATAACATTACAAGATATGGCTACTGTTATGACTGAAGTTTTGTCTAAATTACCAGAACTAAGAGGCAAGCGTGATCACTCTGGGGTGAGAACAGAGTGCGCTGACAATGCTAGGGCCATGTCTGATACTGCGTCACAGCTCGCAGAGCATGAGGACGGAGAGCTTCATTCTGTGGGTGACGGTTCTGATCCAAACAGATTGGACTCAGATATTTCAAATTTTAAATTTAAATTGGAGAACCTCCGTGTATTACTAGGGGAGGTCTTAGCAGCTCTCAACGATTGTAACACCGTTGCAATACCAGAGAAACTGTGTAGGTTGGATAAATACTTTGCGGTACCGGCGAGTACTGACGTTTTTCCTATACCTAAGAGACTAACTGAAATTGTTACTAAGGAGTGGGATAGACCCGGTGTGCCGTTCTCACCCCCTCCAATATTTAGAAAGATGTTTCCAATAGACGCCACCACTCGGGACTTATGGCAAACGGTCCCCAAGGTGGAGGGAGCAGTTTCTACTTTAGCTAAGCGTACCACTATCCCGGTGGAGGATAGCTGTGCTTTCTCAGATCCAATGGATAAAAAATTAGAGGGTTACCTTAAGAAAATGTTTGTTCAACAAGGTTTTATTTTACAACCCCTTGCATGTATCGCGCCGATTACGGCTGCGTCAGCATTTTGGATTGAGTCGCTTGAAGAGAACCTTAGTTCATCTACGCTAGACGACATTACGGACAGGCTTAGAGTCCTTAAACTAGCTAATTCCTTCATTTCGGAGGCCGTAGTACATTTAACCAAACTTACGGCTAAGAACTCAGGATTCGCCATACAGGCACGTAGGGCGCTGTGGCTAAAATCCTGGTCAACTGATGTTACTTAATATACCTTTCAAGGGGCAGTCTTTATTTGGGCCCGGTTTGAAAGAGATTATCGCTGACATTACAGGAGGTAAGGGCCACGCCCTACCTCAAGACAAAGCCAAAGCTAAGGCTAGACAGTCTAATTTTCGTCCCTTTCGGAACTTCAAAACAGGAGCAGCATCAACCTCCACTGCACCAAAACAGGAAGGAGCTGTTGCTCGTTACAGGCAAGGCTGGAAGCCTAACCAGTCCTGGAACAAGAGCAAGCAGGCCAGGAAACCTGCTGCTGCCCCAAAGACAGCATGAACCGAGAGCCCCCGATCCGGGACCGGATCTAGTGGGGGGCAGACTCTCTCTCTTCGCCCAGGCCTGGGCAAGAGATGTTCAGGATCCCTGGGCACTAGAGATCATATCTCAGGGATACCTTCTAGACTTCAAATTATCTCCCCCAAGAGGGAGATTTCATCTGTCAAGGTTGTCAACAAACCAGATAAAGAAAGAAGCGTTTCTACGCTGCGTACAAGATCTGTTAATAATGGGAGTGATCCATCCGGTTCCGCGGTCGGAACAAGGACAAGGGTTCTACTCAAACCTGTTTGTGGTTCCCAAAAAAGAGGGAACTTTCAGGCCAATCTTAGATTTAAAGATTCTAAACAAATTCCTAAGAGTTCCATCGTTCAAAATGGAAACTATTCGGACAATCTTACCCATGATCCAAGAGGGTCAGTACATGACCACAGTGGATTTAAAGGATGCTTACCTTCACATACCGATCCACAAAGATCATCACCGGTATCTAAGGTTTGCCTTCTTAGACAGGCACTACCAGTTTGTAGCTCTTCCATTCGGATTGGCTACGGCTCCAAGAATCTTCACAAAGGTTCTGGGTGCCCTTCTGGCGGTACTAAGACCGCGAGGGATTTCGGTAGCTCCATACCTAGACGACATTCTAATACAAGCTTCAAGCTTTCAAACTGCCAAGTCTCATACAGAGTTAGTTCTGGCATTTCTAAGGTCGCATGGATGGAAAGTAAACGAAAAGAAGAGTTCTCTTTTTCCTCTCACAAGAGTTCCATTCTTGGGGACTCTTATAGATTCTGTAGAAATGAAGATTTACCTGACAGAGGACAGGTTAACAAAGCTTCAAAATGCATGCCGTGTCCTTCATTCCATTCAACACCCGTCAGTAGCTCAATGCATGGAGGTGATCGGCTTAATGGTAGCGGCAATGGACATAGTACCTTTTGCACGCCTACACCTCAGACCTCTGCCATTAGGCATGCTAAGTCAGTGGAATGGGGATTACTCAGATTTGTCCCCTACTCTGAATCTGAATCAAGAGACCAGAAATTCTCTTCTATGGTGGCTTCATCGGCCACACCTGTCCAGGGGGATGCCATTCAGCAGGCCAGACTGGACAATTGTAACAACAGACGCCAGCCTACTAGGTTGGGGCGCTGTCTGGAATTCTCTGAAGGCTCAGGGACTATGGAATCAGGAGGAGAGTCTCCTTCCAATAAACATTCTGGAATTGAGAGCAGTTCTCAATGCCCTTCTAGCTTGGCCCCAATTAACAACTCGGGGGTTCATCAGGTTTCAGTCGGACAACATCACGACTGTAGCTTACATCAACCATCAGGGAGGGACAAGAAGCTCCCTAGCAATGGTGGAAGTATCAAAGATAATTCGCTGGGCAGAGTCTCACTCTTGCCACCTGTCAGCAATCCACATCCCGGGAGTGGAGAACTGGGAGGCGGATTTCTTGAGTCGCCAGACTTTTCATCCGGGGGAGTGGGAACTTCATCCGGAGGTCTTTGCCCAAATACTTCGACGTTGGGGCAAACCAGAGATAGATCTCATGGCGTCTCGCCAGAACGCCAAACTTCCTCGCTACGGGTCCAGATCCAGGGATCCGGGAGCGGTTCTGATAGATGCTTTGACAGCACCTTGGAACTTCGGGATGGCTTATGTGTTTCCACCCTTTCCGCTGCTTCCTCGATTGATTGCCAAAATCAAACAGGAGAGAGCATCAGTGATTCGAATAGCGCCTGCATGGCCACGCAGGACTTGGTATGCAGATCTAGTGGACATGTCATCCTGTCCGCCTTGGTCTCTACCTCTAAGACAGGACCTTCTGATACAGGGTCCATTCAAACATCAAAATCTAACTTCTCTGAAGCTGACTGCTTGGAAATTGAACGTTTGATTTTATCAAAACGTGGTTTTTCTGAGTCGGTTATTGATACCCTGATACAGGCTAGGAAGCCTGTTACCAGAAAGATTTACCATAAAATATGGCGTAAATACCTATACTGGTGCGAATCCAAACATTACTCCTGGAGTAAGGTTAGGATCTCTAGGATATTGTCTTTTCTACAAGAAGGGTTAGAAAAGGGTTTATCAGCTAGTTCATTAAAGGGACAGATTTCAGCTCTGTCCATCTTGTTACACAGGCGTCTGTCAGAAAATCCAGACGTCCAGGCTTTTTGTCAGGCTTTAGCTAGGATCAAGCCTGTGTTTAAAGCTGTTGCTCCGCCATGGAGTTTAAACTTAGTTCTTAACGTTTTACAGGGTGTTCCTTTTGAACCCCTTCATTCCATTGATATAAAATTGTTATCTTGGAAAGTTCTGTTTTTAATGGCTATTTCCTCGGCTCGAAGAGTCTCTGAGTTATCAGCCTTACATTGTGATTCTCCTTATCTGATTTTTCACTCAGACAAGGTAGTTCTGCGTACTAAACCTGGGTTCTTACCTAAGGTGGTCACTAACAGGAATATCAATCAAGAGATTGTTGTTCCATCCTTGTGTCCAAATCCTTCTTCAAAGAAGGAACGTCTTCTACACAATCTGGATGTAGTTCGTGCCCTCAAGTTCTACTTGCAGGCAACTAAAGATTTTCGCCAAACTTCTTCCCTGTTTGTCGTTTATTCTGGACAGAGGAGAGGTCAAAAAGCTTCTGCTACCTCTCTCTCTTTTTGGCTTCGTAGCATAATACGTTTAGCCTATGAGACTGCTGGTCAGCAGCCTCCTGAAAGAATTACAGCTCACTCCACTAGAGCTGTGGCTTCCACTTGGGCCTTTAAGAATGAGGCCTCTGTTGAACAGATTTGCAAGGCTGCAACTTGGTCTTCGCTTCATACTTTTTCCAAATTTTACAAATTTGACACTTTTGCTTCTTCGGAGGCTATTTTTGGGAGAAAGGTTCTTCAGGCAGTGGTTCCTTCTATATAATGAGCCTGCCTATCCCTCCCGTCATCCGTGTACTTTTGCTTTGGTATTGGTATCCCAGAAGTAATGATGACCCGTGGACTGATCACACATAACAGAAGAAAACATAATTTATGCTTACCTGATAAATTCCTTTCTTCTGTTGTGTGATCAGTCCACGGCCCGCCCTGTTTTAAGGCAGGTAAATATCTTTTAAATTATACTCCAGTCACCACTTCACCCTTGGTTACTCCTTTCTCGTTGATTCTTGGTCGAATGACTGGGACTGACGTAGAGGGGAGGAGCTATATGCAGCTCTGCTGGGTGAATCCTCTTGCATTTCCTGTTGGGGAGGAGTTATATCCCAGAAGTAATGATGACCCGTGGACTGATCACACAACAGAAGAAAGGAATTTATCAGGTAAGCATAAATTATGTTTTTTCTAGAAAATTATGTGTGGTAACACACTCGTACAGTTTGTTACAATAATATTGATAACGAGTGTAATAGAATAAAAGGAGATATATAATTCATGAAAAATAAAAATGTAATACTATAATTAATTTGTAGTTTTTAGTTTATGATTTTTAATTACAGAAAAATGAATAAACCTTATTGGATATATTATACTGTGTACTCTTTAAATGATAAAGATTATTATAATGTAGTGATTATATAACAAATAGGTCCAAATCTCTCCTAACATTCAAACCTGAAGGATTACAAGTATTTAATGTAAAAATCCAGAACACTTCACGTTTATTTAGTTTATTTTCTCTATCCCCTCCTCGTTTCCAAATAGGGACATGATCTATACCCTGAATTTTAAGAAGTGAAGCATCAGAGTTATGATAAGTTTTAAAGTGCCTAGATACCGGCGTATCCGTATCATCATCCTCTATGGATCTTAAGTGCTGTAGGAATCTGTCTTTAATAAGACTACGCTTCGTTTTGCCTACATATTGTATATTACAAAGATCACATCTAAGTAGATAAACTAAGTGTGTGGTAGAACAATTGATGTAATATTTGATATTATATTCCTGTTGTGTAGTATTTGAAATGAAACTGTCTCCTATCACATGATTGCAGGTTTTGCATATATTCCTTCTACATCTAAAAAAGCCCTTTCTCTCTTTCAACCAGCATTTGCTCTGTTTGGTAGGCAAATTAGATGGGGATAGGAAATTTGATAGAGTTTTGCCCTTTTTTGGTATCAGATCTACACCTTTGCTGGTAATTTCTTTCAAGATAGGATCTGAATGGAGGATGGGAATTGTTTCTCTTATGATTTTACTGATCTCTTTAAAGTCAGTGGTATATGTAGTAATAAATCTGGGTTTATCATGTTGGGTGATATCTGTATTCTTTGTTTTATATGTAAGTAAGTCTTCCCTGGTTTTGAGTTGTACACTCTCTCTTGCCTTATTTAAAACACTTTCACTGTAACCTCTCTGTTTTAGTCTCTCAGTTATGATTTGACATTGTTTGTCATAATCATTATCATTAGAACAGTTTCTCCTGGCTCTTATGAACTTTCCCTTAGGGATGCCTCTTAGGACATGTCTGGGATGACAAGAATTATATTGTAATGTAGTGTTTCCAGCAGTAGGCTTTCTATATAGTGTAGTGGAGATTTTGATTTGTTCAGTATCAGCTTGTAGTTTGATATCCAAAAAATGTATATGTTCTGAATTGTGTTCACCAACAAATTTTAATCCACATTCATTGTGGTCAAGATATTGACAAAAACCTTCTGCTTCTGCTGAATCCCCATCAAAAATAAAAAGCAGATAGTCTATGTACCTAAAAAAATTAATAACTTTTTTCCTGAAATGATTTCTTTCTCCAAAGACATGGAACAGCTCCCACCAACCCATGAAAAGGTTGGCGTAAGATGGAGCAAATTTTGCCCCCATCGCTGTTCCACGTGGAGAAAGAAATCACTCCCAAACATAAAAAAATTGTGGGTTAGAAGATATTCAATGGCATTCAATATGAATGTTTTGGTGGCTGAGTCATAGTCACTGAAATGATCTAAACAAAACTCTATAGCTGTAATTCCTATATTGTGTTCTATACATGTGTATAATGATGATACGTCTACTACCAAAAATCTATAGTTATCTTTCCATGTGATGTTTTGTAATTTATTTAGTAAAGCTGTGCTGTCCTGGATGTAACTGAGGAGATTCTTACCTAGGGGCTGTAAGAATGTGTCTACAAAAGCTGATAGGGGCTCATTAAGGGAATTGATCCCTGCAATTATAGGATGTCCAGGAGGACATTTTGGATTTTTGTGTAGTTTGGGGAAGTAGTGGAAAACTGGGATTACTGAATTACATGGTGTTAATACATCTTCTAGAGATGGAGTGACTATATTATCAAGTTTAGCATTTTTAGTAATTTTCAATAATTCTTTGCTAAATTCCCTTGTCGGATTACCACTCAGTTTTAAATAAACTTCTTGGTCAGATAACTGCCTTTGCGCCACCTTGAGATAATCACTGGTGTTCAGAATGACCACATTACCCCCTTTATCAGATGGACGAATCATGATCTGATCATTATCTTTTAGTGTTTTTAAAGCTGCTTTTTCTTTATTACTCAAATTTGAATACTCTTTTTTTTAGATTTTTTTGAGTTTTTCTCATGTAAATCTCTTAATTTGTTTTCTACTGTTTTTTGAAAAACATCTAGTACCTTTGGCCTGGTATGAACTGGATAAAAAGAGCTTTTTTTCTTTAAATGGCTATATTTTACTTCCTGTTCTTTGACTTTATTAGAAAATTCCCCATTGTTTTCCTCTGCTAATTCCTGCAAATCTCTTACAGCACAAAGATCAGAAAAATCAAAAGTTTTCTCAATATCTTGTAAGGTACTCTGATTGAGAGAAGAAGTCTGTGTCTGTGTTTGTGCCATGTGCTCACTCTCATTAAAGAAATGTTTCTTTAAAGTAAGTTTGCGAACAAAACTATTTACATCCAAAATGGTCTCGAAAAGTTTAAAGTGAGCAGATGGCACAAAATTAAGACCTTTTGATAGTAATTGGATTTGTGTGACACTCAGAGTTGTATCAGATAAATTGCAGACACTCATATCACTTTTTATTTTTGTTTGTTCTGTCCTTAAGATCTGGTTACATATTTCTTCTTCTGGTTGTATACTTGTTTCATGTCATAATCCCTTTTGTCTATTGTCATTTTTCGGGATTTAAATTGCCAAATTTCTTGCTTGAATGTGCGCATAGTAGTTTCAATTTTTTTATCATATTCTTTGAAGTCTTTATGATCTTGAAAGTCCTTTGGTTTGTTTTGTACCTCTTTCATTTCTTGCAATAAATCCTCTCTTTGTTGTTTCTTATGCTCTATGAGCAAGTCCATTAGAGCAAATGAACATGCATTTAAAATGTTGTTCCATTTAGATATAAAATCCACATCATAGGTTGCAAAAGATGGGAATTTCCTAATACGGGGACCTCTGGGAATATGTTTATCATTTTTGTATATTTTGAATGATTTAATGTCTAAATCCAACTTGATGTCTCTCTTTCTCAGAGCATCAATCTCAAAAAATAAACTGTCAATGGTGTGTATAATCTCTTTATATGTTTCAGAAATATCATCATCAACATCTCTCAACACATAGCTTTCTTCTCTTATATCATCCATGATGAAAATGAGCAATCCAAACTAAAAAAAATAAGGAGAAAGTGAGAGTGAAATCTCTGTTAATGTGTCTAATAGTGCTTAAAAAGTGCTTAATGCTAAACGAGGAGGGGATAGAGAAAATAAACTAAATAAACGTGAAGTGTTCTGGATTTTTACATTAAATACTTGTAATCCTTCAGGTTTGAATGTTAGGAGAGATTTGGACCTATTTGTCACATAATCACTACATTATAATAATCTTTATCATTTAAAGAGTACACAGTATAATATATCCAATAAGGTTTATTCATTTTTCTGTAATTAAAAATCATAAACTAAAAACTACAAATTAATTATAGTATTACATTTTTATTTTTCATGAATTATATATCTCCTTTTATTCTATTACACTCGTTATCAATATTATTGTAACAAACTGTACGAGTGTGTTACCACACATAATTTTCTAGAAAAACATTTTTTCAATTAGTCTGTAACAACAAATAACAAACATTTATGTAAATGTTTATTCTCCTTAAATGCTTATCTTTTTTTAAATTAAAATTATCACAAGGTATTTATTAATATAAAAATAATATATCTGTGTCAGATAACTAATCTTGCCCAATTTTGTCTTTATCCATTAAATGATTTACAATTCAAACATATTTTCAATATTGAGGTTATATGTAAATAATGAAATGTAATGAATTATCATTTAAAACAAATGTAAGAAATTTTCCTCAACAAATGTATATAGGAGAATAGTGTGAGTGAGAGACACAATGTCATTATCGAATGTACTGTCTCTTTAAGAAAACCTGCTATAAAGTTTAGCTCGATCTAGACCACACACATGCAGTGATCAAGTGCGTAAACCGCACGAAACATGTCTGCGTGAGGTCTGATCGCTGACATTGTGTCTATGCTATTCTTAGTGCTTCTAACAGCTGCTTTTTTTGCTGTCATGATTTTACCCTCATCGTAATAAAGTTTCACATTTTTTTACTTATTATTGGAGTCCTTATTGTGCTCACAGGCGCCCACCAATCTTTGGATTACTATATTTTTATATATATATATATATATATATATATATATATATATATTTTAAATATATATATATATATATATATATATATATATATATATTTTAAATATATATATATATATATGTCAAGAAAAAATTGTAGGGTTTGCTATCACTTTAATTTTTGTTTTTCCAAAATAATTATCTTAGAAATTATTAGAAATGTAGTATTAATTTCTATAGTTAAAATGATCTTTTATGAAGAAAGTATATATTTTGTGGATTTGTGTATTAATTTTCAATCAATACATATTATGAATAATAGAATAAAGTGACATTACAAATGTAAAGGATTGATAACTGTGTCCTCAAATTTTGATATATTAAGTATGTATCTCATTGTTTCTTTATACCTCAAATCATTAATTTAAATGTTTTCCTTTTCATATTAGGAGATGCCGGGTACTCATGCACTGAATGGCTGTTGACTCCTTATAACAACCCTCAAGGAAGAAAACATGTTTGTTTTAATGAGGCACATAGGAACGACTAGAGGGATAATAGAGGGGACATTTGGAGTACTGAAAATGAGATTTAGATGTCTTGATCATTCTGGGGGGCACAATGCAGTATGCACCTGAAAAAGTTGCAAAAATTATATTGGTATGCTGCATACTGCATAACATTGCAATTAAGAGGGGGTGCCAATTAGATGAAGATATCCCCATCCCTATGGATGATTTGCCAGAATAAGTGTGTAGAGAACTACCTAATAGGCGTGGAATGGCAACAAGAGACATGGTGTCTGACCAATATTTTGACGATTGAAGTCTAATTCTTTTGTAATTTTTTTGTTTTGTTTATTATTGAATATTTTTATGGTTAATAAAGGATTTGCTGAATTCAATATTTATTTATATATTTTTCTTTTGTTGTCTAAATCAGTGTTACTTATTACTTATTATAGAACACGTAAATTATACAATGAAAATTGTCCACAAGATGATGCATGAAAAATATAAATATTACACTTCATACCAGTCATTCATTTAGTTTATTTATTTTTTAATTTTTGCAATTGGACATTTATTTTACAGTTAACCCCATGTTCACAATTTCCGTCACATTTTTTTTTTTATTACATATGACTAAACAAGTATAAACAATTTTTGCAAATATACCAGAACAGCTGTGTTAACAGACAAATGTAAGAATTTCTATGATGAAATGATTACTCAAATAATATGCATTGCAAACAGAATAAACTGTGTTACATAATAGTGATAATTGTGGTTTTCATCAGCTGACAGTACACTTGTCACACCAATGTATAAACATATTACTATTTAAAATGCAAGTCATAGTTAGCTAATCCATTTAATTAAGTCTCCTTCAATTAAACAATGTTGGCTGTTTTTGCACCATAGCTAATATATTGGTAATTATTTTCAGAGCATTATGAAAGTTTTAATCCAATTAATAAAACAAAGAAATAAGGAACATAAATCATTCAATAAAAAAAACTTTTTTAATTTCAAAGTTGAATAATTGTATAAAAATGTAACTATTGTTTTGATTTTCAAATAAACTATTGTATATATACTTAAATAAAATTACACCCTGCATAATACAATTTTAATGTATATAATTCAATGTTGTATCTAAATTATACATAACAACTTTTATTATGGTAACTATTGTATAGTTTGCATTATATACTTTGTTAACAATGAATAGTCATGCTGATAACAGAATAGAAGCTTGAAAATATCAATAGCATCCTATAGCAACATTATATATGACTATTGATTAACATTATTAAAAAGTTTCAAACCGTGCTGAAAGATGGTGTAAGAGTCAGTAACACAGAAAAAGGTATTTGAGCCAATCGCATATGATAAAATATATATATATATATATATATATTATATGGGTTTTAAGACAGAGAAAAAACCTGAACCTAGTATATCAGGATGAAAGACAGGGAATTCAGCACTCTTTTTTTAAAAAGTTTTTTATTTAGCTCATCAAAGTAAAATGAGGGGTATCCCAAAAAAAGAATAAACTTGAGTGGCCACAAGAGAGGACAATCTCTAGCATTTATTTAGCGAAACATATTGTTTCAAAAATACAGATACAATATGTCTATAACAATAGACCAAGAAAGAAATTGTACATACAACAGAAAAAATGAACACAAAATAATAAAACAAACCTGACCGGTCAGGGGTTAGCGTGAATACCTGAACTTTGTACATATACTGACATGGAATTCCAACAGGTATACCTATATTACAGAAGATAGCTAAATTTGCTGTCACTTATCATGTCAGACAGAGATATCTCAATGTGTGAATGGTGAAGTAACTATATTTCACACGGAGCCTTTGTCATACTACTACACCCAGCTGCGAACGGCACCCTCAAGTATAGGGTTAATTGCCGGGCAGGTATAAGAATGGGATCTAAGTAGATACTGACATTAGCGCCCACAGAAATATGGTGTAACTATGGGCAATACATATAAGGCATACTTTTATATTGAGCTTACAAATAAAAAGGGAGATATATTAGTGAGACACACTTTTTAAGCTACTACACCCTACTGCGTGCGGCACCTTAAAATATAAGGCTTAATGCCGTGCAGGTGTATAGATGGGATCTAAGTAGTTAATAGTGTATCTCATAATATGTACATTCGTCTGTTAGTAAGCAGGAAGCAAACAGTATAGGCGTAAGCATGGAACGTAGCTCAGCAGGAATAGGTAGCAGGCAGATAGTAGCATATATTTCTATTAGTTGCTAGACAGTCCCGTGCAAGCAGTCTTAAATGCATGAGGATGAAAAGTTCATGATAGAGATGGTAAGCATAAGTGCAAAGTGGGAGACTGCACGATAGTTGTGCTTAGTAGTGATGTTATTTCGAGACTTGTAGTTTTACCCTTGCAACCGGGTAGCAATATCCAGTTGTTATATAGATGTGCCTATTTATCAGGCAAGACTTATAATGGCATACGACCTGTTTCCTGCTCAGTCCCAGGACTATTGTATGGCAAGCAGTCCTTTGTGGATCCCCAAATCCATCTTACAGGAGATCCTTCATGAGCGTAAGTTTGCAGAGCTGTTAAGTTCAGTGGCGTTCACACGAACCTCATGTTCCGTGTCGGCTTGTCCAATGCCGACGCGCGTTTCACCCGCTGGGTGTGTCGGGCTTCGTCAGGGCGTAATGACGTAGGGAGCTTCTCCTCTCCCTTTTAAACTTAAGAAAACCCACGCCCCTATTAGAAAGCTATAGAGCTTCATAGTGCTAGACAGGATATTTGAAACTTAACGGACATACTATATATTACCCAAATTCTGGTGGTATTAGAAACATAGCAAGTCTGGTTCATAACGTAAGTGAAAAGTTATATACAAAAGGAAATAAAAAACTTTATATGTACAAAATGAGTTATAATTTGGTCATGCATGTTGTAAGGTAAATATGAGAAAGTTACCAAATGAAATCTACGCTAAAGCCCTGCGTACAAAATACTCAGTTGAAAAAATATATCATATTGCCATTCTATAGTACTTGTATGGAGATGGTGCTTAATTGAGTATTTTGTTATATCACTGTATGGTACACAAATATCTGAGAACGAGAGTGAGGTTAAGAAGACGTTTATGCCTTACAGAAAGCAGGCCATGTCTATCCTATCGTTTAACCCATTAGGTATCTGGGTTTGTAGGATCGTAATCCACCTACATTCCTTCTGGAGGAGGACTTTATCGTTGTCACCCCCTCTGTTATTGGTAATGCCTCTGTCAATACCAATGAATGAGAGGGAGTCAGGGTTGCAGGCGTGAATTTCTTCAAAGTGTTTTGCCACATTACTCTTGGGATTTTTGTATTTAATGTCATCCCTATGTTCAGTTATCCTATCCTTTATGGCTCTCCTGGTCTTACCCACGTAAAAACGTGGGCAACTACAGGAGAGGAGGTAAATAACCCCTTCGGTACTGCATGTAATGTGGTGTTTTAATTTATACATTTTGCCTGTATGGGTGGAAAACACTTTAGTTTTTGCCATGTATTTGCACGCCACACATCGCCCACAGGGATGGTTTCCAGTGGACCTGTGTGTGGTAAGCCAATCCGTTTGTTTTCTGAGTGACGTATACTGACTTCTCACGAGTTTGTCTCTCAAGTTAGGTGCTCTTCTGGCAGTGATAGTGGGGTAGTCTCCTACTTCTCTAGATACCCCTTCATCACTCGTTAGAACGTGCCAGTTTTTTTGCAGTATCCTTCTCAGGGTTTTCCAGTGACAATTATAGTCCGCTATTAGTCTGATTGGACCCTGTTTAGCTTTTTGTTTGGGTACAAGAAGTTGTTCTCGGTTTGAACTAGCTGCTTCATTTAGAGCTCTATCAACAACTCTTTTTGAATACCCCCTATTTAGAAACCGTTGGTGCATCTCTTTGGCATGTTCATAGTATTTTGTTTTTGTGGAGCAGTTGCGACGGAGTCTAAGGAATTGCCCCTTAGGTATCCCCTTCTTCAAATGGTCGGGATGATGGCTTGTCGCAAGAAGCAAACTATTGGTTGCAGTGGTTTTTCGAAAATTCTCAGTCACTACTGAACCCTGGTTGAGAATAATCTTAATATCCAGAAAGGATATTTCCTTCTTGCTGCTTTGCAGAGTGAGATAGATATTTCTGTCATTTTTATTCAGAGTTTCTACAAAAGTAGAGAGACTTGTTTCTGAGCCCTCCCATATGAGGAAGATGTCATCCACATATCGAAGCCATATGTGGATGTTTTCCTCAAAGAGAGGGCTCTGATATACATCTTCCATCTCCCAGGCTCCCAAATGGAGGCAAGCATATGTGGGGGCACATGTCGCCCCCATAGCTGTCCCCTGCTGTTGAACATACACTTTGTTGTCAAAGAGAAACACATTATTCGTCAAAATGAACTCTAACAGTTCCATGACAAAGTCAGTGTGCTGTTGTGTTTGTGTGCCTCTCATCGCAAGAAAGTGGTGGCATGCCTTCAAACCAACATTGTGAGGGATGGACGAATAAAGTCCTTCCACATCTAGACAGGCCATGATGGCACCTGGAGGGACTGACAGGTTATCAATTTTTCTTAAGAAATCTGCCGTGTCCAGGATGTAAGATGGTAGTGTACTCAGAAATGGTCTAAGGAAGTAGTCTACATAGTTGCCTAAGTTTTCAGTTAGGCTGCCAATGCCGGCAATTATTGGACGGCCAGGCGGATGGTTAGCATTCTTATGTATTTTAGGAATACAGTAGAAGACAGGTGTTATTGGATGTTCAGGGTAAAGATATTTCTGTTCATGAGTAGTGATCAAGCCATCATTCTTTGCTCTTTTCAATATATTGAAAAGTTTAAATTGTAGGGAAGATGTTGGATTGAATGTCAATGCTTTGTAATGCTTCTTATTCAGAAGTTGGCGTTTTACCTCTAGGACATACAGGTTCTCATCCCACAGGACTAGGTTTCCACCTTTGTCCGCGGGCTTGATCACAAACCCTTTTGCCGTGATGAGGTCGGTGAGTGCTTTGCGTTCTGATTTTGTTAAATTATCATCAACAATTCCTGTAAAGGACAGTCGATTCACCTCTTTCTCAACTTCTCTTACAAAAATATTGACAGCTGGCACCATTGATAGTTGCGGCATATACTTAGATTTTGCTTTAAAATTGGAGGTGGTTTTATTGTAATGAGGAAGATCCTTGATCTGGATAGAAGCATTTTGGCTTCCTTCATTTTCTTCTAATAGGCTTTGTAGGTTTTCTAAAGTGGTCTTGTCCTCCATAGTAATGGCGACATCGTCCACTAGGTGTTTGCTTTTGCCCTTCATTAATTGTGACAACACAATTTTTCGGGCAAACAAATGGAGGTCTTTTATGAAGTTGAACTTATCTAGGTTATTCGAGGGGCAGAAAGAAAGACCTTTTTTAAGTACCTCTATGTGAGCGAGGTTTAACTTAAAAGAGGATAAATTTATTATCTGGAGGCCTTCTTCAGCTGTTTTTAGTATCCCCTGCGTCCCCGGAATCGCTGGGGTCTGCCCCTCACAAAATTCCCCCGATTTTGTTGTTGCCTCCGTTGTCTGGAGGGATATCTCCTCTCTCGTGAGTCTGAATTTTTCCCTCCTCCACCTTCTCTTCCTACCTCCTCTCCTCCTTCCCCTAAAAAATCATGTGATTTTTCCGTTGCTGATCTATGGTGATCTGATTCTACATCAGACACATCTGTGCCAGAATCATAAGTCCCCCTTACTGCAAGGTAATTGTAAACTTTGTTATTCTTATAGTCATCATTATCTCTGGACAGTTTCCTGCCTTTCCTTAATTTAATGTCATTTTGTAGCCTAGCAATCTGTTCTTTAATTTCTTCATTAAGTTTTACAAAGTTGTGATTGTTAGAAAAGGTGTTTACTACTTTTAGGCTTTCCTCTGCCTGTGTAATTGTCTTGTCCAATCTTTCTTTATTACGTTTAACCATTTTACCCATCAAAATGATGGAGCACTCTGTCAGGCTGGAATTCCAGTCCTCCATGAACGCTTCTCCTCCTTCATCTTCCCTAAGATTGGTGCCGGGGTCTAGTCTCAATCGTAGACCCCTAGGTATGATACTATTTTTAATATAGTTCTCTAGACTGGAAGTTTCGGCCCTGAGTTTGACCTGTTTCACTAAGAGTTTTTTGTAGTTCTTAAATGCCCCATATATATTGACTGGTGCATTATTCTCTACCTGACTCTCTTCCAGACCTGACAAGGACAGAGATGCTGTTAGCTCTGCCTCCCAATTCTCATCAGATAGTGTGAAAGCCATATCAGTGGTATAATTGACAAAAAGGGGCTTAAATGCCAAATATTTCTCTGTCTCCTGTGGCCACGCAAGTTTAGGATACACCCAAGAGTTGTAAACTCTTGAAAAATTATTAATAGCAATAAAAGGTCACCTCTCCGGAAACCTATAGCTTGGTCATAAGACCCAGTAGTATAGGTACTGTAATTTGAAAAATAGGGGAAATGACGGAGGGGACGCAACTGCTAGGAGCTAGTAAGTAGTGACCCACCAGTTCTTGGACAAATGCCGGTATGGCCTCAAAATAACTTAAATGTGGTGCAGACCCTTAAAATAGATTATATGGGTTTTAAGACAGAGAAAAAACCTGAACCTAGTATATCAGGATGAAAGACAGGGAATTCAGCACTCTTTTTTTAAAAAGTTTTTTATTTAGCTCATCAAAGTAAAATGAGGGGTATCCCAAAAAAAGAATAAACTTGAGTGGCCACAAGAGAGGACAATCTCTAGCATTTATTTAGCGAAACATATTGTTTCAAAAATACAGATACAATATGTCTATAACAATAGACCAAGAAAGAAATTGTACATACAACAGAAAAAATGAACACAAAATAATAAAACAAACCTGACCGGTCAGGGGTTAGCGTGAATACCTGAACTTTGTACATATACTGACATGGAATTCCAACAGGTATACCTATATTACAGAAGATAGCTAAATTTGCTGTCACTTATCATGTCAGACAGAGATATCTCAATGTGTGAATGGTGAAGTAACTATATTTCACACGGAGCCTTTGTCATACTACTACACCCAGCTGCGAACGGCACCCTCAAGTATAGGGTTAATTGCCGGGCAGGTATAAGAATGGGATCTAAGTAGATACTGACATTAGCGCCCACAGAAATATGGTGTAACTATGGGCAATACATATAAGGCATACTTTTATATTGAGCTTACAAATAAAAAGGGAGATATATTAGTGAGACACACTTTTTAAGCTACTACACCCTACTGCGTGCGGCACCTTAAAATATAAGGCTTAATGCCGTGCAGGTGTATAGATGGGATCTAAGTAGTTAATAGTGTATCTCATAATATGTACATTCGTCTGTTAGTAAGCAGGAAGCAAACAGTATAGGCGTAAGCATGGAACGTAGCTCAGCAGGAATTGAGGCCATACCGGTATTTGTCCAAGAACTGGTGGGTCACTACTTACTAGCTCCTAGCAGTTGCGTCCCCTCCGTCATTTCCCCTATTTTTCAAATTACAGTACCTATACTACTGGGTCTTATGACCAAGCTATAGGTTTCCGGAGAGGTGACCTTTTATTGCTATTAATAATTTTTCAAGAGTTTACAACTCTTGGGTGTATCCTAAACTTGCGTGGCCACAGAAGACAGAGAAATATTTGGCATTTAAGCCCCTTTTTGTCAATTATACCACTGATATGGCTTTCACACTATCTGATGAGAATTGGGAGGCAGAGCTAACAGCATCTCTGTCCTTGTCAGGTCTGGAAGAGAGTCAGGTAGAGAATAATGCACCAGTCAATATATATGGGGCATTTAAGAACTACAAAAAACTCTTAGTGAAACAGGTCAAACTCAGGGCCGAAACTTCCAGTCTAGAGAACTATATTAAAAATAGTATCATACCTAGGGGTCTACGATTGAGACTAGACCCCGGCACCAATCTTAGGGAAGATGAAGGAGGAGAAGCGTTCATGGAGGACTGGAATTCCAGCCTGACAGAGTGCTCCATCATTTTGATGGGTAAAATGGTTAAACGTAATAAAGAAAGATTGGACAAGACAATTACACAGGCAGAGGAAAGCCTAAAAGTAGTAAACACCTTTTCTAACAATCACAACTTTGTAAAACTTAATGAAGAAATTAAAGAACAGATTGCTAGGCTACAAAATGACATTAAATTAAGGAAAGGCAGGAAACTGTCCAGAGATAATGATGACTATAAGAATAACAAAGTTTACAATTACCTTGCAGTAAGGGGGACTTATGATTCTGGCACAGATGTGTCTGATGTAGAATCAGATCACCATAGATCAGCAACGGAAAAATCACATGATTTTTTAGGGGAAGGAGGAGAGGAGGTAGGAAGAGAAGGTGGAGGAGGGAAAAATTCAGACTCACGAGAGAGGAGATATCCCTCCAGACAACGGAGGCAACAACAAAATCGGGGGAATTTTGTGAGGGGCAGACCCCAGCGATTCCGGGGACGCAGGGGATACTAAAAACAGCTGAAGAAGGCCTCCAGATAATAAATTTATCCTCTTTTAAGTTAAACCTCGCTCACATAGAGGTACTTAAAAAAGGTCTTTCTTTCTGCCCCTCGAATAACCTAGATAAGTTCAACTTCATAAAAGACCTCCATTTGTTTGCCCGAAAAATTGTGTTGTCACAATTAATGAAGGGCAAAAGCAAACACCTAGTGGACGATGTCGCCATTACTATGGAGGACAAGACCACTTTAGAAAACCTACAAAGCCTATTAGAAGAAAATGAAGGAAGCCAAAATGCTTCTATCCAGATCAAGGATCTTCCTCATTACAATAAAACCACCTCCAATTTTAAAGCAAAATCTAAGTATATGCCGCAACTATCAATGGTGCCAGCTGTCAATATTTTTGTAAGAGAAGTTGAGAAAGAGGTGAATCGACTGTCCTTTACAGGAATTGTTGATGATAATTTAACAAAATCAGAACGCAAAGCACTCACCGACCTCATCACGGCAAAAGGGTTTGTGATCAAGCCCGCGGACAAAGGTGGAAACCTAGTCCTGTGGGATGAGAACCTGTATGTCCTAGAGGTAAAACGCCAACTTCTGAATAAGAAGCATTACAAAGCATTGACATTCAATCCAACATCTTCCCTACAATTTAAACTTTTCAATATATTGAAAAGAGCAAAGAATGATGGCTTGATCACTACTCATGAACAGAAATATCTTTACCCTGAACATCCAATAACACCTGTCTTCTACTGTATTCCTAAAATACATAAGAATGCTAACCATCCGCCTGGCCGTCCAATAATTGCCGGCATTGGCAGCCTAACTGAAAACTTAGGCAACTATGTAGACTACTTCCTTAGACCATTTCTGAGTACACTACCATCTTACATCCTGGACACGGCAGATTTCTTAAGAAAAATTGATAACCTGTCAGTCCCTCCAGGTGCCATCATGGCCTGTCTAGATGTGGAAGGACTTTATTCGTCCATCCCTCACAATGTTGGTTTGAAGGCATGCCACCACTTTCTTGCGATGAGAGGCACACAAACACAACAGCACACTGACTTTGTCATGGAACTGTTAGAGTTCATTTTGACGAATAATGTGTTTCTCTTTGACAACAAAGTGTATGTTCAACAGCAGGGGACAGCTATGGGGGCGACATGTGCCCCCACATATGCTTGCCTCCATTTGGGAGCCTGGGAGATGGAAGATGTATATCAGAGCCCTCTCTTTGAGGAAAACATCCACATATGGCTTCGATATGTGGATGACATCTTCCTCATATGGGAGGGCTCAGAAACAAGTCTCTCTACTTTTGTAGAAACTCTGAATAAAAATGACAGAAATATCTATCTCACTCTGCAAAGCAGCAAGAAGGAAATATCCTTTCTGGATATTAAGATTATTCTCAACCAGGGTTCAGTAGTGACTGAGAATTTTCGAAAAACCACTGCAACCAATAGTTTGCTTCTTGCGACAAGCCATCATCCCGACCATTTGAAGAAGGGGATACCTAAGGGGCAATTCCTTAGACTCCGTCGCAACTGCTCCACAAAAACAAAATACTATGAACATGCCAAAGAGATGCACCAACGGTTTCTAAATAGGGGGTATTCAAAAAGAGTTGTTGATAGAGCTCTAAATGAAGCAGCTAGTTCAAACCGAGAACAACTTCTTGTACCCAAACAAAAAGCTAAACAGGGTCCAATCAGACTAATAGCGGACTATAATTGTCACTGGAAAACCCTGAGAAGGATACTGCAAAAAAACTGGCACGTTCTAACGAGTGATGAAGGGGTATCTAGAGAAGTAGGAGACTACCCCACTATCACTGCCAGAAGAGCACCTAACTTGAGAGACAAACTCGTGAGAAGTCAGTATACGTCACTCAGAAAACAAACGGATTGGCTTACCACACACAGGTCCACTGGAAACCATCCCTGTGGGCGATGTGTGGCGTGCAAATACATGGCAAAAACTAAAGTGTTTTCCACCCATACAGGCAAAATGTATAAATTAAAACACCACATTACATGCAGTACCGAAGGGGTTATTTACCTCCTCTCCTGTAGTTGCCCACGTTTTTACGTGGGTAAGACCAGGAGAGCCATAAAGGATAGGATAACTGAACATAGGGATGACATTAAATACAAAAATCCCAAGAGTAATGTGGCAAAACACTTTGAAGAAATTCACGCCTGCAACCCTGACTCCCTCTCATTCATTGGTATTGACAGAGGCATTACCAATAACAGAGGGGGTGACAACGATAAAGTCCTCCTCCAGAAGGAATGTAGGTGGATTACGATCCTACAAACCCAGATACCTAATGGGTTAAACGATAGGATAGACATGGCCTGCTTTCTGTAAGGCATAAACGTCTTCTTAACCTCACTCTCGTTCTCAGATATTTGTGTACCATACAGTGATATAACAAAATACTCAATTAAGCACCATCTCCATACAAGTACTATAGAATGGCAATATGATATATTTTTTCAACTGAGTATTTTGTACGCAGGGCTTTAGCGTAGATTTCATTTGGTAACTTTCTCATATTTACCTTACAACATGCATGACCAAATTATAACTCATTTTGTACATATAAAGTTTTTTATTTCCTTTTGTATATAACTTTTCACTTACGTTATGAACCAGACTTGCTATGTTTCTAATACCACCAGAATTTGGGTAATATATAGTATGTCCGTTAAGTTTCAAATATCCTGTCTAGCACTATGAAGCTCTATAGCTTTCTAATAGGGGCGTGGGTTTTCTTAAGTTTAAAAGGGAGAGGAGAAGCTCCCTACGTCATTACGCCCTGACGAAGCCCGACACACCCAGCGGGTGAAACGCGCGTCGGCATTGGACAAGCCGACACGGAACATGAGGTTCGTGTGAACGCCACTGAACTTAACAGCTCTGCAAACTTACGCTCATGAAGGATCTCCTGTAAGATGGATTTGGGGATCCACAAAGGACTGCTTGCCATACAATAGTCCTGGGACTGAGCAGGAAACAGGTCGTATGCCATTATAAGTCTTGCCTGATAAATAGGCACATCTATATAACAACTGGATATTGCTACCCGGTTGCAAGGGTAAAACTACAAGTCTCGAAATAACATCACTACTAAGCACAACTATCGTGCAGTCTCCCACTTTGCACTTATGCTTACCATCTCTATCATGAACTTTTCATCCTCATGCATTTAAGACTGCTTGCACGGGACTGTCTAGCAACTAATAGAAATATATGCTACTATCTGCCTGCTACCTATTCCTGCTGAGCTACGTTCCATGCTTACGCCTATACTGTTTGCTTCCTGCTTACTAACAGACGAATGTACATATTATGAGATACACTATTAACTACTTAGATCCCATCTATACACCTGCACGGCATTAAGCCTTATATTTTAAGGTGCCGCACGCAGTAGGGTGTAGTAGCTTAAAAAGTGTGTCTCACTAATATATCTCCCTTTTTATTTGTAAGCTCAATATAAAAGTATGCCTTATATGTATTGCCCATAGTTACACCATATTTCTGTGGGCGCTAATGTCAGTATCTACTTAGATCACATTCTTATACCTGCCCGGCAATTAACCCTATACTTGAGGGTGCCGTTCGCAGCTGGGTGTAGTAGTATGACAAAGGCTCCGTGTGAAATATAGTTACTTCACCATTCACACATTGAGATATCTCTGTCTGACATGATAAGTGACAGCAAATTTAGCTATCTTCTGTAATATAGGTATACCTGTTGGAATTCCATGTCAGTATATGTACAAAGTTCAGGTATTCACGCTAACCCCTGACCGGTCAGGTTTGTTTTATTATTTTGTGTTCATTTTTTCTGTTGTATGTACAATTTCTTTCTTGGTCTATTGTTATAGACATATTGTATCTGTATTTTTGAAACAATATGTTTCGCTAAATAAATGCTAGAGATTGTCCTCTCTTGTGGCCACTCAAGTTTATTCTTTTTTTGGGATACCCCTCATTTTACTTTGATGAGCTAAATAAAAAACTTTTTAAAAAAAGAGTGCTGAATTCCCTGTCTTTCATCCTGATATACTAGGTTCAGGTTTTTTCTCTGTCTTAAAACCCATATAATCTATTTTAAGGGTCTGCACCACATTTAAGTTATTTTGAGGCCATACCGGTATTTGTCCAAGAACTGGTGGGTCACTACTTACTAGCTCCTAGCAGTTGCGTCCCCTCCGTCATTTCCCCTATTTTTATATATATATATATATATATATATATATTTATTTTAACAGCTATATTTAATATGGATTGAAGACAACTCAGTAAAGATTAAAAATAACAATTTTTAATAAATTGATGACTAGACATTTAACATTTGATTGTAAGTAATTAAATCTAGTAATAATAGCATCTAAATACTAAACAATGAAAAAACATTAAATTACTTAGCTTTGATTGAGTTCAGCAGCTTACACCAGGTAGCAGGAAACAGACAAACACACAGGTGAGGTAGACTCCGTGCCACATTATTCCTGGGCCCTCAGTTCTTTAGCTTTTCTCATAGGACTTGGCATCTACACGATCCAAGAGGAAGTCTGCAGGGTTCTCAGTGTCCTGGCCTTTTATCCGAAAGGAAGGGATTAGGATATTGTTAACACCCACTAGGGAGGAACCAGATAGAATGGCCAATAGACTTACTAGGAAGTAAGTTGTCTGGGGGGGGGTGGCTATACACAGGATGCCTAGACTGATGTCACTTCCTGCTTAAAGCACATGGCATTTTTCCAACAATCTCCATTTTGGAAAATGTACAGCTCATCCTTTGTTCAGTAGGGACACCTAGTGGTGGGACATAATATTGCATGCTATAAAGGGAGCAATGGATTTTCTAATGGCAATACAAACCACCTGTTGGTCCCATTATATATATATATATATGCAATCTCTATAAATCATAAACCTCTCTTATGGGCCTAGCCCTATGTGTCATCTGTTTCCCAATACATGTTACCCACTTTACAAAAACATATAAAATTACACAAATAACAACAATCATTATTACTCCTTGAATAAATGTAACTCCTAGATTCCCCAACCACCCAAAAAGCCCGATATTTGGTGGTTCTTGGAGCTTCTTTTTTATGTCCGTTATCTTGGACAAGTCATGAGAAATGTCTCCAGCATTGTTCACAATGTATGTGCAGCACTCAGTTCCTATCAATGCGCACACACCCCTCCTTTTGCAGCTAGAACATAATCCAGCGCTAGTCTGTTCTGTAATGCCACTGCCCTAATCTGCACCTGTTCTTGGGCTAGCTTATTGATTGAGTCCACTGAGGCATCCAGAGCATCTTCAAACAATTTGAGTGCTTCAATTCTGTTGAATGCCCAATATACCCCCCAGCTTGGAAATACCACACCTGAGTTGGCTTCATGGGTTCCTATGATTTCACTCCATCTTTTATTTCTGATAAGGCCTTCTGGAGGATGATCTCTTTTCCTTATTGCTGGGATGATAGATCCAATGTAGCACTCCCTCTCTCATTGGCATGGTAACCACCTGTAGGCCCAAGATCCACATAGAAAATATACGCCTCGGGGAAGGATACTATAGCTATTATCAGGGGGCCCACTAAAACAAGTGTCCATGATGGTGGCTATAAAAGGAAAGTTCATGCATTTAATGGCACCATGGTGAGTGAAAGTTACAATTTTGATTACAAGGGAAGACTCATTCACTAATATTCCCCAATGTTGGTCATTACCATAGCCTTTTACCCAAGCAGATGTGCAATTAGAATATCCCAACCTAGTGGCATTAAGTCCATTTTTATGGGAGCTGATGCAAACAGCACCTTCCTGTGGGATATTTATGATGTGGAGTCTTCCTTCCGAGTGTGGCTCCCCAACTTCTCTGTACCAGCCAAATCCTGTTGCATTATAGTGCTTTAATTCCTCCAATGACCATGGTACTCCAATGAAAGGCTATCCACTCTCCTCACTGAATGAGATGGCCCCACATATCCAGCAGTCAGTCTGGTTCGACACCTTTGAGTATCTCGCAAGCAGGTTCAAGAATGAGTTGGAGGACCATGAATCTGACCGGTCTATATTGCCACTAACCTGTTGAAAGGATAAAAGACAGAGTGAGTTCCTCCACTTAACAATACAACTTTAGTATTCCCAGGCCCATCTGATAACTTCTCCTTTTTACCTGACCTGTTCACCCGCACAGTGTAATACCCACACTTTAGATCCTGACTGCACAGTGCTGCCTTGTTCCCAAGTCACAAGGATTGGTTGGGGTATCAGATAGATACCAGACCCAGAACAGTGCCTGGTGTGATCTGCCCTGATGACCCCCTGGACAAAAAAATCTCCCACAGATTTTCTGTTATACTAATAGTCCCTGTGGTCAACCATTCATTATCTCTTAAATCATCAGCTAATGTAAATGTTACCTCAGCTTCTTCTGGTAGGGTACCTCCCATGGGAAGGGTGTGCTTGCCCCCTCCACCCCCCTCTGCAACCTCTAATAAATGTTGGTTGACTATTTTGAATTTGTTCTTCCCCACTTGTTGGGGAGATGTTCCAACCACAGTCGCAAATTCACAGTCCGTGTCTCCATCTGTCCAGTTAGTCTCTCATATGGGGAGAACCTCCCTATTGGCCTGTTATTAAGCATCATAATTGCTTGTGTAATGACCCTATCCCACCCCCTTAATGTCCTACTTGGGGATAGCTTCCGAATTTGATCTTTTATAAGCCGATTGCACTTTTCAATCAACCCCAATGCTTGAGGGTGATAGGGGATGTGAAAGATCCATTTAATGCCTGAGTCATGTGACCACTGCTGCACAAGCTGTCCAGTGAAATGGGTTCCATTATCTGTCTGGATTTCAGATGGTAGTCCATAGGCAGCTACTAGAGTCTGAAGCATTTGAAGGGTTGAGGCTTGATCTGCATGCTTGCAGGTTAGTACTCTCAATATCCCAGAGAATGTGTCCACAGCAGTACAACAATACATTAAACCTCCTCTGCCCTTTGGTAATGGGCCAATGTAGTCCATTTGCCAGATCTGCCCAGCTTTGGTTCCTCTGTTCAAATGTCCACAGGCATGTTTAGTGAGTGGCCACTTCTTGATCTCATTACATGTCTCACAGGCTATTTGTACTTGCACAACCATTGGGAGAGTAATGGGTAGTCCTCTGGCTCGTGCCCACTCTAGTGTTGCTGTATTTCCCCTGTGGCCTGATGTTTCATGAGCCCACTCTGCCATCCGAAGCAATACTCAATCCACTGGATCAATATTTTTCACTGCTCTTATTCGGGTTAATTCACCTGCAGTCTTGTTGGGGTTCTCTTCTCCAATGCTGTCTTTCATATGAGCGTCTACATGTCCAATGTGTATTAGTCGTGAATGGGCTGTTTTCCAAATCTTCTCCCATAAGTTTTCACCTCCCCAAACTGGTTTTCCATGAATTAACCACCTGTTGTTCTTCCAATTGGGCATCAATGTTGTACATGCTTTGTATACTGCCCAACTGTCAGTGTAGATGTAAATTTCTGGATCTGTAGTCTCTTCCACCAGTATGGCTATGACAGTCAGTTCAGCATACTGACTGGAACCACCTGTCCCGTTTTCTTGAATTACAATCTGTTGACATGGATTGTATGCTACCGCAGTCCAATGTCTGCCTTAGTGGGTCACAATAGCTGAACCATCAGTGAACCAGGCATTCATCTTCTGTTCTTTGCCAAGCTCTTCAAATGGAGGGTCAGTTTTGATTGGAGATGGCTCCAGGAGAGGTACTTCATGATTGGACAGGGTCTCATATGTCACTAAACCAGTGAGAAGCTTAGTCAGTTCTTTTATCTCACCGGCTTGTATACCACCTCTCTCCTGCAGATACCATTTCGACTTCAGTAACGTTTGACTTTGTGCTACATCTGTCTTAATAGGTAGTCCTTCATCTCTCACCCATCCTGCAATAGGTAAATCAGTCTTCACAGACACTGGACTTTGTCCTGTCATTTCTTCCACATGCTACAATGCCATGTATGCTTCTAAAAGATTCTTTTCCAGTGGTGTATATCTTTGCTGAGCTCTAGTCAATTGCTTAGACCAGAACCCAATTGGCACTGCCCTTTTCCCTTATCTTAATTTGGCTGCCATAGCCCCCATGATGCCACATTGTCAGTGACCATTACATCTAAATGGAAAGGAGCTCCTTCACGGACCGGCCCCAGCCCCTGATGCTGTAATACTGCTTCTTTAGCTGCTGAGAAGGCTGTAACTTGTTCTGTTCCCCATACAAAGTTTGATTTCTTCCGGGTAACATTGTATATGGGGCGCAACAAAAGTCCTAGATGTGGTATAAAAGCTCTCCAGTACTCCAAAGCCCCAAGAAATATCTGGGCCTCCTTCAAAGTCTTTGGCTCAGGTGTATTCTGGATAGTGTCAAGAACAGGCTGAGGTATTTTCTGGATGGGGACAGCCCATACAATTCCTAGGAACTTCACTTCCTGAGTAGGGCCTTGGATTTTTTCTTTGTTAATGGCCCATCCTCTACTGGTTATGTGGTTGATAAGAATAGGAAGTGCCTCTTCTACTTTTTCTTTAGATCCCATGATCATAATGTCATCAATATAATGAAAAACTGGGGTCTTCAGAGTGAGGTTGCTTAGGTCTCGGGCAACTAATCCATGGCAAATTGTAGCAGAATGCAGATAGCCTTGAGGGACCACTTGGAACGTGTATTGGCATGCTCCCCAGGTAAAAGCAAACTAGTCTTATGACTCAGGTGCAATGGGGATTGAAAAGAACGCATTCGCTAAATCGATCACTGCGTGCCACGCCCCCGCCTGTATGGCAATATTTTCAATTATGGTGATGATATCGGGGACTGCAGCACTCAATGGTAGTGCTACCCTATTGAGTCCCCTGTAATCTATCGTCATTCTATCATATGGTCTGAGCTTTGCACCTATGAAATGATTAGATAGATTTCAAGCTTTCGTTAGCACTAAAGAGTTCATCAAAAAATTGACGTTAAAAAGATACTTTGCCAGATCTCCTATTGAAAGAAATTGCTTACCGCCAAGACCATCTATTGAAGATCAATATTAACACAAAGACTTAAGACCTAAGTCCACATTTTTTCTTACTGGATGCAAGGGAAGTGCAATCGAAATGTTTGAGACAAATGTTTGTGACAAATGTTTGTCATGATATAAGAAACATCAGCAAGAACAAAATGAAGAAAGTCAAGTATAACTTATCCAAACCACAATTTGATACCATTAAAAGACTTGAAAACAACCAAAATCTAAGCATAAAATCAGCTGATAAAGGAGGCGGTATAGTGGTAATGAATAGAGATGATTACGAAGAAGAATGTAACAGGATCCTAGATGACACTAAAACTTATCAAAAACTACTAAGCAATCCAGTGGAGAAATTTAAGGCAGAATTGGAAACTCTGGTAACAGAAGCAAGAAAATGGGGGATACTAAATGAAAAAGAATACAACTACCTACTGGTGAAACATCCCATCACCCCCGTTTTCTACCAACTCCCAAAGATACATAAGTCCTTAGTTAACCCACCCGGAAGACCGATAATATCGGGTATAGGATCCATTTCATGCAATCTTTCGGAACATGTAGACAAAAACCTTCAAAAATTTGTGACAGGTCTACCATCCCATCTCAGAGACTCCACGCAAGTCCTAAAGACAGATGAGAACTACTTCTCCCTTCCCATCTTTTCTTTTTTCTATTTTACACATGCTTAGGGTCTAATGTGTCCTATATATGTTTAATATACTGTTCAAAACATTATTTATTCACGCACCTTTGAGACCGAGACCATATTTGTTTTAATTTATTTGTGTTATATGCTTCTGTAATATTAATCTTTTAAACCAGATCAAACGTGAATTAATCTATTTTATCTATTTTATATACCTCTATAATATATAGCACATTTAACACCTACACATAATGACTACCATGAATTGTATCCCATCCATGGAGCGTATTAGGTCCCTAAAGTGACTAAGTGATATGCCATATGGTATATATATTTTTTTTTTTCCATTATCACACGCATCTATGACATAAGAGCACATGTTAGTCTGAGAAGTATATCATACTACTCACCGTTGTGATTTTATTTGTTCATTAACAGACTTTTATTGATCTATTTTAACTGTACTTATCTCAATGGACCAGTTATCTGAGCAGTGTTTTACACCTGACCCCATCAACATATTTTTAACGCCACTCACCTTTAAGATTATTGTACCTTTTTTATAATATATCAAACTATGCCAGTGTTGATTGTAGATGTGATTGTCAAAATTGCAATGAACACACAGAATATTTATAAAATCATCTTTATTTATTTATAATGTTATTTACAATTCATCAAACAGCAATTCCGGAAGTTATTTATGTACTTGTGTACTAATTTTTGTTTAGATTACATCAATGTATTAGCCACTAGTATATGAGACTCTGACCTCCCTTTGATTCAACAAAGTTCTATTAGCCCTTATTAACGCAATAAAAAGAACTGGTCATCGCTATTTTCCCTAAATCTAACAGCAACCGAAACCGGAAATCCCCTAACCGGAAGTGATTACACTGACTCAGACGAAACCGGAAGTTGTGTACCGGGAGTCTTTCAACCTTCTTTATTCAGATTAACTCACCTAAAGCGCATCTTGTGACTCATTGTTAGACATCATAGAGTTAGATTTAGATACAATAGGAAATAACTTAAAGGGACACTCAAGTCAAAATTAAACTTCATGATTCAGATACAGCATGCTATTTTAAACAACTTTCCAATTTACTTCCATTAACAAAATGTGCACAGTCTTTTAATATTTACACTTTTTGAGTCACCAGCTCCTACTGAGCATGTGCAAGAATTCACAGCATATACGTATATGCATTTGTGATTGGCTGATGGCTGTCACATGGTACAGGGGGAGTGGAAATAGACATAACTTTGCAATTTATTTTTAAAAAAAATCTACTACTCTTTTGAAGTTCAGACTAAGTGCTATTGCATTGTCTTCTTATCATGCATTTGTTGATTATGCAAATCTATTGTATTGACTGGTCCTTTAAAGATTTTAAAAACTGATTTAAAAAACCGGAAGTGACATCATTCCCTTACTGAAACTGGAAGTGAAAGTCCGGAGATAACCAAACCTATTTTTAAGTAACAAGTCAGCATAATATAGCTATAAATACAACATATCAGCACTATGGACTTATAAGTAGATATCACTACACAGGACTATTTATAAAACATAAACTTTATAAAGATTAAAGATTTGAGATAAGGGCAATTAAGGAATATGCCTATACCCACAAAGCACTTTAACAGGAAGTGGGCGGAACCTATTTTATGGCGCCAAAATGGACACAATTGATTTGTTATGATACCTTTTATAAGGACACAAATTACTTTGGTTAATTCAGTCTTGATAAAGGCCTATCTTGAGGCCAAAACACGTCAACTTTAACCAAATTAAGTTTACTACCAATACAATTTATACTAATGAATATATTCTATAGCACTGTTTTTCCACAGGTTTTTGATATTTTTCTAAGTTTATTTAGAGACATTTGAACACTATCTATGAAGATTTGCTGTACATTTATTTGGATTACAATCACTATTTGATACACCACCCACCTTGACTAGTAATTTTAACCACTTAGCAACCACTTTTTTTCACAATTTATTTTTTATATATATAATTTTTTTATATATATTTTTTTACTGCTTACTTTTTTTTGGACATTTAATATTATTTTTCATTTTTTGTTGGCGTTATTAATCACCAATTTTTTTTCACCACACTCTATTCACCATTTTTTTCAATTGTCATCATTTTTTCTTATCTACTATATCATCTGTAATTCACCAAATATCAGTCCCACTGACGTTTTTCACGGACTTTCTTCATGGACACACTAAGATATATCTATTCAGGAGTGTTAATTTGGACTTTTTCACCACCTGGCCTTGCTGATTTAACAAGAGATTAGCCACTATCTCAAGATATTTTATTATTGTGAATGTATTGATGTTCTAATATTTGTAACATGGATCCATGATATAGCACTTTATTGTATTTTTTAACTGTGTTTTCATTGAATTTTTGTATTAAATCATATTTTTAAACACATCCATGTTTTAACCCACACCACTCTCCAACGTATTGTAGTCTAATAACTCACCACCTCAGCCTCTTTTGGCACTCGCCTCTCCAATATATTAGACGTTTAACCTTTGGGTCCACTAGGGGACCTCCTGAGGGGAGCTTGAGGAGCATTAGAAAATAGCGCAGGGTCCACACACCTCACACGTACTGAAATCTATAGTCATTTGCCAGGAACCATCTGGTTTCTTAACAGGGAACACGGATGCATTAAAAGGGCTAACCGCAGGATGAACTACACCTGACTGTAACAGCTTTTCAATGGTCTCGCTGATTTCTTTCTGTCCCCCGGGCAAGCGGTATTGCTTTAGCCTTAACGGGTTACTCGGGGGAGGAATAACAACGGGTGTCCAATATGCATTCCCCCGCACAATGTCTTTTACTGGGCGAAGGTAGTAGGGCTTGTGAAGGAATCCAAAAGTGAACACCCCCACTGCGTCTCAATACTCTGCCCTAGCAAAACATCTATCCCCAAGATATTATCTGGTAATTCTGAAATTAACACCTTTGCCTTAAATCGTGGCCCCTTGTTTATTGACAATGTAATGGTTGTCTGTACTGCCTTAGTATTCTGTCCCCCTAAACCCTCTATACTCACACTTGGTCCTGACAACTTTGAAGGGCTACCATGTAGTACCGTCACTTCTGCCCCAGTGTCTACTAACGCCAAAATCCTACTTGGCTGCTGTCTTGCCTCCCACTAAACAGTCAAAGGTACATGAGGACGTCGGTCTCTAGCAGTCAGTGGGGACATGTGCACTACTGAAGGCCCACCGGTGAGGCATTGGAGTGAAACCTCATCCCAGTTTGTCAGTTTATGAGTAAGCAAATCCTCTGCTGGATACAGGGACTTCCCTTGTTGAGCATTCTCAGGGGTGTAGGTGTTGTAATGGGTGTGGCCTTAGGGAACAAGCTGATGCGATCTGTTGTAGTGGATGGGGGGGGGGTCCAGTTAGTGTAGGAAAGGTTGTTGGGTGCATGGCTGTGGAAAGGTTAGTAGTGGCAGTCACTAGAGAGTGGGCGTCAGATGGTGTGTCCAGAAAACAAGCTAGGGACTGAGAGTTGTCAACTGGATCCCTGTATGCAGCATATACTTGTACTTTTTGTTTAGATCTCCTAACAACCTCTGTCCTTTTCTGGTACATAGCAGCAGTTGAAATGCCATCTATGCTATCTGTAGGTACACCCGCTTTTATTAAATCCATCCACATCTGTCTACGTGAAACTTTAATCCTATCTCTGTTCCTATGCTTTCCCTGTTTCTCCATTCCCTTTAAATCTATACCCTCCCCCTCTCTGTTAGTGACAGACATGCCTTTCCAGGGTTTAGATTCTTGTTCTAACTCCCCAATCTCAGCTAACAAAGCTGTAAGTTGGTGTATTTTTCCTCCATTCCCCAACCCGCCTAGTAAAGATAGTAATGAGGCTCTCATGGACAGCGGTGCTGCTTTCAAAAACCGTGAGCGCATGCTGGCTGTGAATTTCTCCATATCTGGCCCCTCCCAATTTTCCTTATTCAATCCTGCTACACAACCCATAATCCTAACACGCGTTACAGTGTCCCTTAATTTTAGCTAGGGGTTTGTAGGTTCAATGTTTCCACTAGATGGGAAAACTATTTGGATAGCATGGCGTACCAAATCCAGCAATTGGAAATTGTTTCTAACTTCCCTTACTCTCTGCAAAACCTGCCTGACCTGGGGGTCTGTAGTTAACTGTCCCATGCCTATTGCTTCATTCACATTCAGTATCACACTGTCAGCATCTGAATCCCACAAACGCAACAACCACTCCCCCATATGCTCATCCATCTGTTTAAATGTTTTTGCTAAATCGGTAAGCTCAGTCTGGGTGTAACCTCGCACCACTTCATTCACCTCATCACGTGTACCATCTCTCACACCATTTACCCCCCCATGAGCTCTGAGCAGCCTCCTTTTTTGTTGACCAGTAATAATAGGGCGGGCCTTACATGCCTTGGATTCATTCCCACTATCAGAAAAGGATATGTATTCATCCTCCTCGTCTGAGGATTGGAGCAGAGTTTCAGAATCCCACGCGGGTCCTGTAATCATTGCTCGCACTTTATTCACTGGCACTGGCTTTCTACTTTGCTGGGATCGTTTGCGGTTAATCTTACTCACTACAAGATTAGTACATTGCTCTTCTAATTCTACAGCATGACTAGCATTGCTACGCATACATTCTTTTGTAATTACTAACTGGTCCTGCACTTCTTGTAGTTCTTTTTCAAGTGACTCACAACTCTGTGCTTCATGCTGTAGCGCTTGCAGCAGAATCCATCCTGTAGTTGCAGCAGCTTTTCGCTCTTTTTTTGGGTATACCCCTAAATCTAGCCTTAAAGCTTGTGCACCAAGCTCTGCTCCAGCCTCAGGGTATACTGGAGCTGCATATTTAATTAGCTCCATTGCTATAGGCTTCCAACTCCCTGAAAAGAGGCAGGCAGGTAACAGCAAATTCAATTACATTTATTGTAATAAGACAAAAAAGGTGACGTTTCGGGACCTTAATCCCTTAATCATACCATGACTCTTACAAACAAACAAGTGATTTATATACAGGTATACCACTAGGTGGTGCTAGAGAACCATTAACCCATTAATTGTTAGGATTACCATTTAACCATTTCATTAATATCAGTATATATGTATAAATTCAAAAATAAACACTTCAAAAAATAAACACTTCAAAAATGAACAGCATCAAGATATAATACTTTTGAAATTTTCACAATTATTATAATATTTAGCATGATTTGAAACTACCAATACAGCAATCTTATAAAAATACCGAAAGATCCCAATCTTTGTTCAATCCTTTTGGTTCAAGACACTCAAGCTCATAAATCCAATAGGCCTCTCTTTGTTTAAGAAGACCTTCCCTATTACCACCTCTGCGTGGACTACTAATACTATCTATAATTTGGAATTTTAATTCACTGATGGAGTGGCCTGCTTTTAAATAATGGGCTGCTACAGGGGCTTTAATATTACCTGTCCGAATATTACTCTTATGCTCAATGATTCTATCTTTGGCAGCCCTTGTCGATTCACCAATATATATCCAACCACATGGGCATTTGATCATATAGATTATAAAAGAACTTAAGCAAGTGAAAAAGTTTTTTATATCATATTTTTTACCCGTATGGGGATGATAGAATACTGACCCCTTAGTCATATTACTGCAACAAGAGCAGCCCAGACAAGGGTAACAACCTTTATTTTTAGAGGTAATATAGCTAGGCCCAAATTTTTTATCAGAACCAATATCAGCTCTCACAAGTTTACTCTGAATATTAGTGCCTCTCTTAAAGGCTGACATAGGAGGCTGTTGAAATTCAAAAATAGAAGGATTACACTCAGACAGAATGCTCCAATGTTTTTTAATAATTCGCTGTATCTCTTTACTTTGAGCGTTATATTCTGATACAAAGATTAATCTGTCAGACTTCTCATTTCTATCCTTATCCTTGAACTTCAACAGCCTAGATCTGGGAATAGATTTAACTACTTTTATTTCATCAAAAATTAACTTTGAGGGGTAACCCCTTTCAATAAATTTTTCACCCATTTCTGCCAGTCTTGTAGCCAATATGCTCTCATCAGATATAATTTTGCGAACACGCAACATTTGGCTATGCGGCAATGCCTCTTTTTATGAATTTGTTAAGGACCTGGGCAGTGGTCCTTGGGTAACGTGCAAACTGGTCAGGGTGCTGAAGTATTTTCCTAATCTTCCAACTCCCTGAGTCAGCCCATACTGGAATTAAACCATATTTGGAAGGTACCTTCCCTCCCCCATGCTTACTTTTCCTAAACAAAGTATGCATTCTATTCTTAAAAATAAATACAGTCAGGGGAAAAAGCAAGACAAAAATACAACTACTATCTCTACTTATCAAAGCAGCACTGTTTCTGTTTTTTAACTTTGTTTTTGCTAAATGGCTTAACGTTCACTGTTTAGGCACAAATAAATGTAAATAATGTTAATAAATGTTAATTATACACCAAAATTTCAGAATTTTTGCTCTCCACTCACGTATTAATATCTAGCGATCAGGTGAAATCCTGCCGACGACGCCAATTGTAAGAGTCAGTAACACAGAAAAAGGTATTTCAGCCAATCGCATATGATAAATAAAATATATATATATATATATATATATATATATATAACAGCTATATTTAATATGGATTGAAGACAACTCAGTAAAGATTAAAAATAACAATTTTTAATAAATTGGTGACTAGACATTTAACATTTGATTGTAAGTAATTAAATCTAGTAATAATAGCATCTAAATACTAAACAATGAAAAAACATTAAATTAGCTTCGATTGAGTTCAGCAGCTTACACCAGGTAGCAGGAAACAGACAAACACACAGGTGACGGAGACTCCGCGCCACATTATTCCTGGGCCCTCAGTTCTTTAGCTTTTCTCATAGGACTTGGCATCTACACGATCCAAGAGGAAATCTGCAGGGTTCTCAGTGTCCTGGCCTTTTATCCAAAAGGGAGGGATTAGGATATTGTTAACACCCACTAGGGAGGAACCAGATAGAATGGCCAATAGACTTACTAGGAAGTAAGTTGTCGGGGGGGTGGTGGCTATACACAGGATGCCTAGACTGATGTCACTTCCTGCTAAAAGCACATGGAAAATGTACAGCTCATCCTTTGTTCAGTATGGACACCTAGTGGTGGGACATATTGCATGCTATAAAGGGAGCAATGGATTTTATAATGGCAATACAGATGGCAACAGACACTTGCATGTGCCTTAGCTTGTCTAAGATTACTCTTTTACAAAGGACACCTAGACCAATATTAGCAATATAATTTAATTTAAAATTATTTATAAATTTTATACACTCGATTTAAAATGAAATCAAAGAATAATATATATATTTTTTAATAATCAACATTAGGAAAGGTAAGAGTGATCTTTATTAGCCGTCACACAACAAATTGATTGACAGAGAGATTAATGACATCAGTGTCAAACATGTCGTGTCCAGAACCTTTCACTGCAGGTGAATTATTGATTTTAGTTTATGGAATAGGTCGATATTTTGCAAAATGTGTTGTCGGGGTAAGAGGGCTTAGACAGTAGTGTTGTGACAAAGAAATATAATAAATGTTACGCTGAATGTATAGAGTTTCAAAAATTAGAAGAACTAGACGTCAATGTCTTAGGAAATTTAGTGACTTGAAGCGGAGGGAACCCCTACAATTCTATTAGAAAACTGATAAGGACCTGTAAGTATAATTATTTTACATATTACCTTCTAAAAAATATTTTAATAATAACTGTCATATGTAATGCAATTTTAAAATTAACAAAAAAATGTGTCGGAAATCCAGGTTGTAATTGCATAGTTATTAATATGTCATGTTTTATAAAAAATGACCATTATTAATAATTGTTAAAATGGTTATATGTAGATGATTAAATTAATAAATATTTGAAACCTGTTATGGAGACCTGATAGTATTTAAAAAATGGTTAGTACACATGGAGACTGATAAAGAGTAATACAAGAAAAATAGAAATGAAGCAATATCCTTTGTTCTGAAAGAGACATTAAAGTCCAAATTAAACTTTCAAGAAGTATGTTTAGTTTACAATTTTTGTTTGGAAGGGAATTCTAAAAAAACAGTTTACATGCAATCTTAATAGAATAACAAATGAAAAATAAGGGTCGAGATTACATATACGGCGTAAGGTTTCAGCGCAACTGCTGATACCAACGCTGCCCGTAAATTCACCTTGCACATCAAGTGAATCACATATACGGCGCCGCCAGATTAAATACACCTCGCACATCAAGTGAATCACATATACTGCGCCGCCAGATTAAATACTGGCGTAAGTAGGCCAAACTGTCGAGGTACAGAAATGTGCGGAAATACACATTTCAGGAGTCGCCAGTAACTTACTCCAGTATTTTGTAAGTGTAAGTTGTTAATAAAGAGTAGTTTTATGCAAATAAGTATATCATATGTAAAATCGAAACCAAAAGACAATTAATAAAGTGTCGCGTAAATGAGCCATTTAAAATCACTAATTAAACCCCTGCACAGATGGCATTTTCTTTCGTGTGTTTGGATTGTTCTTTGAGCTACCACACATGGCCCAGGAGCGGAGGATTTATATAGTGAAGAGAGAGAGGAGCAAACACAACTTAGTTAGGTCGCATTGGTAGATTGAGAAGTATTTGTACACACACACACACACACACACACATATTTTCACATATTGCACACATTTGCATACATATACACATACACCACACTTTTATTTTCTAACACCTCACACATTTTCTTTTTTTTTTATTACAGTGTGACAGGCTGAGTGCTTGGTTGTGATTGTGTTTGACTGAACTTGTGTGGTAATGACTGGGAGTGTGAGTAGTGTTAGGATGGCAGGGAGAGGTAGGGCGGAGGGGCAAGCAGAGGAGGATAGGACAGAACAGGTGGAGCAGTGGACTCACAGACAGAGAGTAAGTGGGGAGAGGGAGAGTCAGAAGGGATGATGGGAGGAGAGATTTCAAGAGAGGGACAGAGGGTGCACATGGGGACAGAAGGGGGGAGGAGGGGGAGAATAGGGAGTAACATACACTGCCAGGGACATCTCAGGGAGGAAGCTAAGTGGCCATTGATGAGGATTTGTTTTTTTACGAAAATGTTGCCCAAGTTCAGGCCATCATTGACAACTATGTTCAACTCTTCATCCAGGAGAAGGGCAAAGGTAGTGCCAAAAAATGAATGCATGGCTAGCGGTAGAGTATGCTGTTAACAACGTATCCCAGTAGAGGATGCTGTCAAAAGCATTTCCCAACAGAGGAGGACTGTTGAGGGTCTTAAAAAGCGGTGGAATGACTGCAAGAGGCAGGTCAAGGAGAAGATGGGGCAGGATATGATCCATAGGACCCTGAGTACCACAACAGTCCGTGGACTTCCAGGGGCTCGTGACTCAGGGGTTGCAAACACAGCACATCGTGCTGGTGAGTAACATCCCATACACCTGTATTATATAGAGTCCAAAAATAGGCAGCACCACGTTTGTTTTGCAGAAATTATCTTTTTATTCTTTTCTTTAATCCAGGAGTGGGTACACAAAAGAAAACAGACTATGCTTCGGGTTACATACCTTAGTTATGTCAGTACTGTGTTATATGTAATTGCAATACAACACACTTCAATCTCACACATTCCTGTACATGATAAGGACAATGGAAGTTGGAGTTCTACCAAAACTATAATGTGATTGTACATTACTGCTACATAACACAATGCCATTCATGATGTGGTCTGGAATATTGCAATACTAACATGTCTCAGAGTAACACAGGACACAAGCCACATGGAGAGTCAGTGTGAAATAGACAAAAACAACCATTTAGTTTACTAAAGCAGTTTGTGTGCCTAGATCAAGCTTAAGTTACATTTAGTGACACTTTAAGTTTCATCATTATTTCATCATTGACATGTACACGTAACTATTGTAGGAAGCACATCCCTGTTTACTGATCATCTCAAAAACTCTTCTAGACCACCTCACAATGTGCACATGCATGTAATAGAGTTTGACATGTGAATCAGTATAGGCCCTAGCATATATCAATGTAGATTGGATACCCACATGTACATACAGTATATCTAGATGTACTAATCCTTCTTATCCTTTAACTACTCCACATTCCAAAAGCAAAGAGAGGTTCCACAGATAGGGCCTAGAGCGTCAGGCCCACACACGGCCACTTTGCTCTACGTAAGTCCTTGCGCTGCATATGAGATACCGACTTGCTACGCCAGTTTTATGTTAGTCTATGGGATTAAAAACTGCGGGCAAATTGTAAAATATACATGCATAACATGTGCTGCGCCGTATATGTGATTGCTTGATTCAACTAAAAGCTGGTGACGCTGGGTTTTGCGCCCCACGCTGTATATGTAATCTCGCCCATAATTTAAGAAAACATCATGCTAAAGTGAGATAAGTAAAATATTAGTGTCTATAGATAAGTACATGCACAACAATGTTAGGAATTTATAATATTTATAAAATAATATACATGCAAAGAAAAATTAGTAAAGTATTAACTCTTATGACATATGCACTTTAAAAGTACTTTGCTGATTGAACTAATAAAAATTATAATTTAATGCAAACTCTAAAATTAAAATATAAAAAGTTATACTTTTTTTCAATTTCTATAGATATGAGGAGACAACAATTAAAGGTTAAACAACCAATGGGCTACCTAAGACCAATGATGAGTGATACCCCACGGAGTGAGGCCTTATCTCCACCCCTGCCATTAACACTCTTGGACATTAGGATGACTCCCAATCAAATTCAAGGATTTAAACAATTGAGTGTAACCACACAGACAGGTAATTGACAATATAATTATAATATATAACCTGTCAAGTCTACTCAAGCTTTCAAATACAAATAATTAAAAAACGAATTGTATTTTGGATTATTTTTATATGACAATAGGTGATGTAATGGATGATTAACACTATATGGAACAAATGGAGAATGTGCCTGATGAACTAGTACAAGCAGATAATATGGTTAACAACCCATTGACAAAAATAAAAAAAAATATGCAGCCCACAATTGAACGTGACCTCAAAGTTATGGAAAAGAAAGATATCTGGTATACTCATATCTTGAGGTTTTAATTATTTTGTTTAAATTTATGTTTAAATGTTCCAATGACTCTTTAAAAGGATTTGACAAAAGTATTCAATCAAATATATTGATTGGTATTGATAATACACCTGCAGGAGGGGAATATTTATTTTATTTTATCATATTTTGTAACCTTACATTTTTAAATGAAGACATTACATAAGTATATATATATATATATATATATATATATATATATATATATATATATAGTGTGTGTGTGGGTATATGTATGTGTGTGTATACATACACACACGCATACACACACAGACACACACACATATATGTATATATGTTAACTAATGACAGATGACCTACCAAAATACCTAAATATATTTAATACCTAAAAAAAAACTAAATATATATATATATATATATATATATATATATGTATGGAAAGAGGACAAACAATATAATGGTAGAGGCGCTCAGCTAACAATTGTTTCAAAATATAAGTCTTTTGTTGGTGAATAATGTCACAGAGGTGGTGTCAAACGAAGAATTACTGCTTACCAGATGTTACCCCAATCTTATGAGGTAAGGTATGAGCTCTGGGATAAAGATGATCCACTATAGGAGACTTCTGTATCCTGCTGTTGTCCTTGGAGTGCTGTGGGGCTAGGATTGCCCTTTCAGTCTGGGAATGAAGATCCTGGACTCTCTTTGGATATTAGACTGTAATCTGTCTTTCTGTATCTTTCTTGGATGGTGGTAGGAATACTTGATTCTTGTTAATGATATCTCTTAGGTGGAAGAGCCTTTAGGTGGTGAGAATCCCCTTCTCCTCAGTGTGTAGTCAGGACGTTGCTCATAAAAAGAAAGAAACACAAGCACATAGCATAATATTGTTTTTACACAAAATGAAAATTTATTGAATGTTAATATGCGCTTACATTAAAATCCCTCAATCAGTATGAGGTAAGTTATAAACGTAAATACTCCTCGCAAAGAGCTGTATCCTTAGGTGTGATAAAGATGGTGATGATCACAGGATTCTAGTATTTGATAATTATAAGCCAGTCCTAGATCTGGATAGGTATACTGTGTATTATCACAGCCGATGATTTATATAAAATCTATAACAGTGTATGGCTGAAAGAACTTCTCACAGGTGCAGTTGTAAAGCAGCCGATAATGTTCTTTGCCGCTATCTTTTTTTTAAAAATGGCAGCGATATAGGGCTGTGTGTTAGACCCCACTACCAGTGTTTATAGGTCTTGGATAAGGTGAAAGGGCAGAGGGACGTGAAGTGCCCTGGCTGTACTCTGCTGGTATCGAGTATGCAATATAAATATATAATTCCCTGGGGAGTGTGCTGTACAGATTAAAAAGTCCTGTACGCTCGGTAGTCCCAAGTGTTTGCTAGACCTGACAAGAGATAAATGCCTCTTGAATAAGTAAAATAATATCAACTGTTAAAAGCAATATTGTGAAATAAAATCTGGATAAAAGTCGTCAGGCCCTGTCCGCCCACTGTGTGTAACCTTACGCGTTTCGAAGTCTATCGTGACTTCTTCTTCAGAGGTAGAAAGTGAGTGGACAGGTAGAGATTGCTCCGTATTTAAGGTATGTCTAGTGGGCGTGATTTCTTTTCGGGCCTGCGTGCGTATGCGTGGCGTGAAACGTAATGACTACGATGAACGTGATGATGTCACTGCGTGCAAAACGTCTGTGAAGTATAACTTCTTTGTTGTTTCCGTTGTTATGGTAACCATGCCGTTTGCAATATTTACTATATATCGGCTATTTGTTTAGATTTAATTAACTTGGTTGACATTGTTATAGGATTGTAAATGGAGCTTTGTGATAAAGTTTTGAAGTCATATCTAAGAGTCAAACCAGAGGAGGAAGAATTTTGGGAGCTAGACGAAAGAGTAGAAGAAAGAATGAGCCCAAAGAGGGGCAGACAGGGAAACAACTTTTAAAAATATTTAATTTATCTTCACACTCATTTACCGATCTAGAATTACAAGTTCTGTCAAGAGGTTTGAACTTTGCTCCAACCAGAGGCCCTAACCCCTTCAACCTCTTTATAGACTTCAATAAGTTTATACGCAAACTTACATTATGTAGACATTTTGAAAAACTAAATGCTAAAGATAATGTAGAATTTCTTAAAGACATTTCAGACACAGACCTAGAACTCTTAAACACTCTAGAAGAACTCTACATTGATCATGAAAACAGTGATCAAACTCAGAGAGACAATACCAACCTGAATAGAAAACATTCTAATCTTAAACCGTCATCTATTTTTTTCCCCACCCAGTCTAAAGGCAACGCAATACCAACCTTTCAGGATTTAGTCCAAAAGGACTTACAAAGTTTGTGTGAAAATTATACCATTAAAAATGATAATTTCAGAAGAGATGAAAAAATAGCATTAGACCACATAAAAAATTTGAAGGATATTGTGTTACGTGAGGCTGATAAAGGAGGAGGCCTAGTAATACAAAATAGAAAGGATTATATATTAGAAGCAAACAAATTACTTGATGATCCTAAGACATACATAAAACTTAAGGGAGATCCAACTAGTATTTTCCAAAAACTCTATGACTCACTTATAGATACAGCTCAACATCTAAATATTTTATCAATAAATGAACATAAATATTTACGTCATGCATACCCGAAAATAGCTACTTTTTATCACCTCCCCAAAATCCATAAGGATCCAATCAATCCCCCAGGACGTCCCATAGTGTCTGGGATCGACTCACTAACCGCCAGAATTTCAGAATATGCAGATTATTTCCTCAAACCCCTAGTATCCAACTTAAAATCATATTTAAGGGACACAACTGACACAATCTGCAAATTAGATAATATTATCTGGCAAGAGAACTACCATTGGATGACACTAGATGTATCATCCTTGTATACAAATATCCCTCACGACTTAGGGGTAATGGCCATGAAACAGGTTCTTAACAGTATAGACCTATCTAATGAACACAAAGAATTTCTAGTAGAATGCATTAAATTTGTATTGGAGAAAAATTATTTCAAGTTCTCCAACCAATTTTATTTGCAAATAAGTGGTACTGCAATGGGTACGACCATGGCCCCCAGCTATGCAAATCTTTATATGGGCATCTGGGAAGACACTTATATTTACAACAATAATCCATACAAGGATAATATAGTTTGGTGGGGCAGATACATCGATGATATCATACTCATATGGAATGGTGATGTATCTGCCTCAACCAATTTTGTGGAATATATAAATAATAACACCTTTAATTTAAATTTCACCTCAAAAATAGCCAAGGAAAATATAGAATTCCTCGACCTAATTCTGTTTAATGAGGATCATAAAATATGTACCAAACTATTTCGCAAACCAACAGACTGTAATGGCTATTTACAAGCAGATAGTGGACACTACAAGCCATGGCTTAAAAACATACCTTACGGGCAATTTCAGCGGATTAAAAGAAATTGCTCTAAAGACAGTGACTTCCACAAGGAAGCAGCCCTACTCAAAGAAAAATTTGTACAAAAAAAGTACCCTAAAAAATTGATAAATGACTCTCTCATAAAAGTACAAAAAATTGAGAGAACACAACTTTTAATACCAAATAAAGAAAAGACTAAATCAGGTCAAAAAATCAGACAGAACACAATAAGTATGATAACAACATTTAACGAAGCAGCCCCCGAAATAAAGAAAATACTTAGAAAATATTGGCCAATACTAGAACAGGACAAACTCCTTAAAAAAAGTATAGGACCTGCACCCAAGATTACATTTAGGAAAAACACCTGTTTAAAACAAATTTTGGCTCCAACAAGACTCAAAGAGATAACTCCCACTTCAAATTGGCTCACTACCAATACAAAAGGGTTCTTCAAATGCAATAGAGCAAATTGCAAAGGATGTGAGCACGCATACAATACCAAGCCCACAAAACAAATATTCTCACACACTTTTCCACACAAAAAATGTACAATCAATGCTCTGACCAATTGTAAAAGTTCCTTCGTAGTCTACTTATTAGAATGCCCGTGCCACCTACAATACATAGGTCGCACCAAACGCCCATACAAGACAAGACTACTAGAGCACTTAAAAAACATTGAATCAGGATACAAAGGACACAACTTATCAAAACACTACAAAAAAGTACATAATATGGACCCCAATACAATTAAAGGTACAATTTTGGAACAGGTCTCAGTCCCAAAAAGAGGAGGGGATAGATTCCAACTTCTAAGACAACGTGAGACCTACTGGATCCATTTTATGGGCACAATGAGTCCAGAGGGTCTAAATGTAGACATCGATCTGGCAGCCTTTTTATAGTTAGGTACACATATAATAACCTTTAGTTTTAGAAAATTCACAATTAAAATACTAATTAATACATTCATAATTATATTTAGAATTATATTTAATATACAGTAGTCACATTACTAGTATATCATTTCTTCAGCCCCTTTTTTCCTTTTTTGATATGGCTTTAATCCATATGATTAAAATAAATAAGTCATTTTGCATCGATTTAGGTTTCTTATTACCATATAGATTTTCAGTTTATTTTAACGTGAAAGCACAAACTGCATCATGTAGAGAGATAGTAGCAGAATAATAATATAGCTCGCCTTACATATAAATTAATGATGTAGTGGTTTCCATTTGAAAAGGACAAGCATTTTAATTCTTTTAAGGTTCAGGTCCTTACGTTTGACTCTTAGATATGACTTCAAAACTTTATCACAAAGCTCCATTTACAATCCTATAACAATGTCAACCAAGTTAATTAAATCTAAACAAATAGCCGATATATAGTAAATATTGCAAACGGCATGGTTACCATAACAACGGAAACAACAAAGAAGTTATACTTCACAGACGTTTTGCACGCAGTGACATCATCACGTTCATCGTAGTCATTACGTTTCACGCCACGCATACGCACGCAGGCCCGAAAAGAAATCACGCCCACTAGACATACCTTAAATACGGAGCAATCTCTACCTGTCCACTCACTTTCTACCTCTGAAGAAGAAGTCACGATAGACTTCGAAACGCTTAAGGTTACACACAGTGGGCGGACAGGGCCTGACGACTTTTATCCAGATTTTATTTCACAATATTGCTTTTAACAGTTGATATTATTTTACTTATTCAAGAGGCATTTATCTCTTGTCAGGTCTAGCAAACACTTGGGACTACCGAGCGTACAGGACTTTTTAATCTGTACAGCACACTCCCCAGGGAATTATATATATATATTTTTTAATATTATATTGCATACTCGATACCAGCAGAGTACAGCCAGGGCACTTCACGCCCCTCTGCCCTTTCACCTTATCCAAGACCTATAAACACTGGTAGTGGGGTCTAACACACAGCCCTATATCGCTGCCATTTTTAAAAAAAAGATAGCGGCAAAGAACATTATCGCCTGCTTTACAACTGCACCTGTGAGAAGTTCTTTCAGCCATACACTGTTATAGATTTTATATAAATCATCGGCTGTGATAATACACAGTATACCTATCCAGATCTAGGACTGGCTTATAATTATCAAATACTAGAATCCTGTGATCATCACCATCTTTATCACACCTAAGGATACAGCTCTTTGCGAGGAGTATTTACGTTTATAACTTACCTCATACTGATTGAGGGATTTTAATGTAAGCGCATATTAACATTCAATAAATTTTCATTTTGTGTAAAAACAATATTATGCTATGTGCTTGTGTTTCTTTCTTTTTATGAGCAACGTCCTGACTACACACTGAGGAGAAGGGGATTCTCACCACCTAAAGGCTCTTCCACCTAAGAGATATCATTAACAAGAATCAAGTATTCCTACCACCATCCAAGAAAGATACAGAAAGACAGATTACAGTCTAATATCCAAAGAGAGTCCAGGATCTTCATTCCCAGACTGAAAGGGCAATCCTAGCCCCACAGCACTCCAAGGACAACAGCAGGATACAGAAGTCTCCTATAGTGGATCATCTTTATCCCAGAGCTCATACCTTACCTCATAAGATTGGGGTAACATCTGGTAAGCAGTAATTCTTCGTTTGACACCACCTCTGTGACATTATTCACCAACAAAAGACTTATATTTTGAAACAATTGTTAGCTGAGCGCCTCTACCATTATATTGTTTGTCCTCTTTCCATACATTTTTCACAGAGTTAGGGGTACTCTGTTCCAATATAGAGGCAGCACGCTAGATACACACTGGGCGGTTCAATTCTACCTTACACCCAGAGACACATATCCTAGATTTTAGCGCAGGTGACCTCTTTCACGTTCATATATATATATATATATATATATATATAATCTACAGATGTATCCTTAATCACAATACCTGAAACACAATATAAAAGCATACAACATTGTCTTGACAACAATTTTAAATTGAAATTAGCAAAATTAAGGCAACCTTGGGCATGTTATTAGAGCAAGTATAACTTCTTTGCATAAGATGTGATTTGATTTATTTCCATCTGATATGTGATTTATTTTTCCATCTCTAGATGTTGTTCAGAAATGGGCTACCCAACCGTCTATATTATTATTATTGTTTGCAGCTCTCTATGGTCCACCCTATACTGTCTGGGAAGGGCAAGCATCTCAGTTAGTCCCTCATCACCATCTTGTCCAGTCTCCAGTGGAATTTCAGGATGCAGCTCTAGTGGTTCTTGAGGTGGTGCAGGTTCCTCAGCATGTGCTTCTTCAGGTGGGGGGGGGGGGAGTACATTTTAAATTGTTGTGCATCTCCAAATTCATCGACTAAATCTGGTGTTTCACTGCCAACCAAGATTTTCTTCCAAAGAAGGATTTTCTTCCTATCTATTGTAATAGATTAAGAATACAAAAATTATTTCATTTTTCAATTACATAAAAAATGATTTGATTATATTTATGCACAGAGTAATAAAGATATAACATGTTCTTTAACATTATTTTTAAAAGTCTTTTAAAGTTCTTTGTCAAAATTGAAACTTGAATCTGTGAAAAGAATCACAAAGAGAGAGGGCACCTCCTAGTTCAACTCTGTGGAAATACAGGTGGGAACAAATCTGGTAGATGGTATAATACTCACAAAATGAGCAGCACCCATGTGCTAATTGATGCAGGCTGGGGAATTTCAGTGACCCAGCTACACTGATCCTGCGACAGGATGGTGGATCCAGGTAATTCAATGAAAAAGCTCAGGCTTCCAAATCATGAATAAAAGGTAATTTATTAAAAATAAGGATGTACTCAGTACACCTTAATCCAAGTAAAAACAAATGTTGGTTTAAAATATACAGTGCAACATGTTTCTCAGCTCTGGCTGTTTCATCAGGCATCTCTTGTAATAGATTAAGAATACAAAAATTATTTAATTTTTTCAGTTACATAAAAAAAAAAAAATTGATTATATTTATGCACAGAGTAATAAAGATATAACATGTTCTTTAACATTATTTTTAAAAGTCTTTTAAAGTTCTTTGCCAAAATTGAACCATTGTAACTGTTTTGCACGTATACAGTATGTATTACTATTTACCACTGCACTCCCTCTTAAGTGTTAACTTCTGGGGCAGAGATCTAAATTCACACAAAGCTTCACACACCTCGCAACACAACTTTGTAACTCACTTTGTCTTTTATTTTCAATCCAGTTACATCACAACATTTCACTCCAGGCACTGGACCTTTGTCAAGGGAAACTTCAGACAAGTTCACAAAAGATTCCAAACAGCATAATGAAATGAAACAATCCATACCTGCTTTTAAACAAAGTGCCCAACAGCTTCCTTACAGCTACCAGAAGTGACATCTGAGCACTTCCTGTTCTGACTATCACTGTTAAAAAAAACGTTTTTATTACATGCTCATTTATCAACCATATTCATATGAAAATAAAAATGCCAACTGATCTACACAGGGCTGCCTACGTGATCTGCATTGGTTTTGACATTTAAATGTATACAGTTCATTAATACTATCCTATTAACTGTTGCCATAGCAACCAATACACAAACAGCCCCCATGTCACTTCCTGACATAAAACCTTATCCTAAACAATCTAAACCTAATTGTTACATACTATGTACATTATAACATTACATTACAAAACATATGTACTCTTAATCATATAATATCCAATACAGCTCCAGGCTAACCCCAGTATCACTATTACTTATCTGATGTTTAACTTAATTTGCAGTCATATCCTTATTAAAGCCAAATCACATTAAAGGCAAGTAATTTTTTCAAAACATTTTCAAAATACATGTTCAAAATTTCCTTCACAGATCACCCCCAGGCTAGGAATTCCTATCTTTCAGATAAAAAACATGATATAGTCACCTGTCTATTCAATCCTTTAGGGTGTAACATCCAGAGCTTATATAACTATTCAGCCTCCCTCTGAAGAAGTAATTTCTTCACATCACCTCTAGGTGGTCTTAAAATTCTATCAATAGGCATACATCTTATATCCGCCGCAGTTTGTCTTGATTGCAGAAAGTAAAGCGCCACAGTGCCAGTGCAAGGGTGACTGAATGATGGACATGTCATACAACCATCTGAATGATAACATCCTGGCTTTGCTATCCAACTTCTCATGGCATAGCTCTCCATAGGATCTGCTCTTTTTAGCAAGTCTTTCAGGTTCTTTCCTCTTCGGAATCCCACCAGGGGCGATCAGCACAGATCTTGACCAAAGTATCATCAGATGATGATAAATGCCAATATTGCATTAATGATTTATTCAACTGCATTGACTGCATATTATACACTGGGGTGAAAGATAGTTGTTCATTAGGAGCCAATTTTAATTTGAATTTTTCCTGACCTTCACTGGCCATAATCTAAGCCATTCTAACCATAGGTTTATCCCCTCTATCAATAATGTTTTCAAGTAATCCTGTTCCCTAATCTGTTTAGCAGAATCCTGAGTCCCAATTATTTTAACCCTTGCATATTGGCTTACGGGTAAGATAGTTAACAAGCTTCTTGGATGAAACCCAGATGCTAAAAGAAGTTTGTTCCTGTCTGTGTATTTCTTATAGAGATCCGTCACTAGACCCCCCTCATTCTTGATAACCATCACGTCTAGATAATTAATGTGCGTGTAATCTGCATGCTTGGTAAACTTAATCTTAGACTCCATAACATTTAATGTATTAATACATTATGTAAGTTGCTCTTTTGTCCCGTTCCAGACCAAAAACAGGTAATCAATGTAGTGACAATATGTAATATTCAATAGGAATAAATTAAATCTCTTAATATATATTTATTTTCAAAATCAAACAAAAACATGTTGGCGAAAAATGGGACCACATTTGACCACATTGCCGTCCCAAGTGTTTGTATATAAAACTCTGTCTTAAATTTAAAATAGTTCCTAGTAAAAACAAAATTAAGGAGCTCAAGCAGATACTGAGGATCTGGTCCCTTATACAATGCATTATTCTGAAAATCACCTACTACCTTTATATTTGTATACAAACTAGATAGGTCTGTTTATATATAAATGCCTGCATAGGTTAGCACTCCTGAAAATGTGGTCCTCTGCCTGGGGTGCAACAAACAAACATATAAATAAGAATCAAAGTGCACTCTCTGGGACTTGTAGCAATTTACCTTTTGTTATGTGAATGTTTTTGGGGTTTTACCACCTTCCTCAGACATACAAAAGTGCAAAGCAACTTACCCCATCACTAAACTGACTTAAATACACACATGCTGTTCATCTCTGTGCTTTTCTGTGTAGTGGCGCCACCTACGTATGACGTCCTCATCCCGGGCAATGCAGAATTTCGGCTAAATCTAAAACCAAAAAGTTATGACATAAATATATATACAACGTGATCAGGGATAAAACATACAGTTTTAAGTCCTTACATACATATGTAACACAATACTTCTGTCCATATGGCCTATCATCGCAATCTAAACTCTGTATATTGTAAGCCACTATGTAGTCATGGCAACTGCAATGTGTTAGGAAAGTACATTAATCGAACTGTATAAATTGCCATAAGAAAATTGTAACAACAGCTAAATTGGCATTACATCCCATTATTTGGAACACACAATGTGTTATACGGATGAATCAGGGTTTATCTGTTACCATTATGTGAGCGTATTATAAAACCAGTATTGACATAACAATGTTAGTTCAATATGGTAGGGGTAGTCGGTCAATATCCAAGTCCCATTAATCACAGGACAACCAAACATTCCTATGTGGACTAGCAACTAATGGACTCCCTCAAGAGTTCTAAGAAAATCCTATTTGGGGTATATACATAAAATTCAAATATCATTATAGATAGAACACTCCTTGATACCCGTCTTAACTACTTTTAAAAATTACCAGTTCACCTTAGTCTAACCTAAAACTAAGGTCTATGTCAAAAGTATTGTTTAAAGATAGATCTACATTTCTATTCTATCCATAATAGCTCCTATATTCCATGTCATCATACATATATACAATCAATAAGTACATTGGTCTCCAGAACTGATTGTCATTAGACCCTAGAAATCCATCCTGTTGGTCACCTAATCAATAATCTGGGACATCATATGCCTGTAGGAAACAAAAATAGTAGATAGAAAAGTATGCAAATCTAAGTGGGTATTTAGGCATTTTGTTCCTATCTCCTCCCCGATGGGGGGGAATGAGATCAATGATAGTATATTTAAGATCCTTCATGGTTGGCCTGCTTAAAGAAAATAGTGTAGATAGCGTAGGTGTGATGCCTCTTAAAACAGTGTGCTGTACCCAGGCTATCACATTAATCCCTCTAAATGTTATAAAACAAATGTGTGTAAGGGAATAGGGCAAGCGCTCATAACCTGAGCTAACTGTGTGTTACAATTACTATTAAAATAACATTCAAATAGAGAGTAAAATGACAATTTATTCGGCTCATATGTGTAAAAAGCCTGTTATAGTGGATATGCAAAACAATCAATGTATACATCTATACATAAAATAAGATATTTCGAAGTCAGTATGGAACTGTATGTTAAAAGATGCGGCATCAAATAGGTAATAACAAATCGGTTATACCAATTCACATAAAAACAAAACTATTTAAAATATATAGAAGAGGACGTGACAAGTACCTAATAAGTATCCAATATATCAAATGCAATTACAGTAAAATATATTGAAAATACATCCAAACATATAACATAAATGATAATAAAAACAAATCTATACACAATAGATTGAACAATGTGGAATGAATCAAATCTCAGAGAGAATACATACGGATAAGTAAAGTCTGTGGATATCACAGCAGGGCTGTATAACAGAGGATACTATACGATCCTATTATCCTGAGGGTGTCTGGATAGCGAAAGTTATAAGTGTAGATGAATATGGTATAGATGAAATTGGTGTATATAGTTTGCATCCGGGTACCTAACAAAGGAATAAAAACATGTGCAAAATTGCCTAAAATGGTGAAGTTTAAATGAAAAACAACTCGCCAAACACAGTGGACGATTTCAGAGAAGAACTCAAGCCTCAAAATCCTTGTAATGTCAATGCGTTTCAGCCCTTGAAAGGGTCTTTTTCAAGACATAAAGAGGCTATAGTTCAATGAGTATATAAAGGGTATCTTAAAGGGACAGTCTAGGCCAAAATAAACTTTCATGATTCAGATAGAGCATGTCATTTTAAACAATTTTCCAATTTACTTTTATCACCAATTTTGCCTTGTTCTCTTGGTATTCTTAGTTGAAAGCTTAACCTAGGAGGTTCATATGCTAATTTCTTAGACCTTGAAGCCCACCTCTTTTCAGATTGCATTTGAACAGTTTTTCACCACTAGAGGGTGTTAGTTCACGTATTTTATATAGATAACACTGTGCTCGTGCCCGTAAAGTTATCTGGGAGCAGGCACTGATTGGCTAGACTGCAAGTCTGTCAAAAGAACTGAAAAAGGGGCAGTTTGCAGAGGCTTAGATATGAGATAATCACAGAGGTTAAAAGTATATTATTATTTATAACTGTTGGTTATGCAAAACTGGGGAATGGGTAATAAAGGGATTATCTATCTTTTAAAACCATAAAAATTCTGGTGTAGACTGTCCCTTTAACCAATTAGATTTGCTAATCATTATGTGATTTTCCTGCCAAAAAAATGTCTGTGTTGTCGTCCATTGTTACCTAATCGTCATTACCAGCGTGATTCCATCACTTCCGGTTTCTACACAAATTCCAGTATTTCGTCAAATCTGGTTTTTATATCCGACGAGGATGGACCCCTATTTAAAAAGGGCAGGAAGAGAGGCAAAAAGGGCTAGCATAAAAAGAAAATTGTATGCTAACAATTGTCTACATAGGCAAGGGCTATTGCAACAACGATAATTCGGCACAAAATTTATATTTGTATTTTGTCAACAAAGTCTTTATGAAATAAATATATATATATATATATATATATATATATATATATATATACAGTCCAAGATAAGGACAGCACTATCTCACTCGATCCAGCCGCCAAGGTGCACTACAAAACAATGATATGTATCCTTCCCAAGAACGTAGGCACTCACTGGTCTTTAGATATAATCCATTTATTAATCCATAGAAAAGTTACATTAACATGACGTTTCGGTACAGTCGTACCTTTATCAAATGTAGCAAAAAATAAATATTAAAACTTCCTATCTAACTTACCTAAATCCACCACCTAAATACCCCTAGTGTACTTCATATGCCGCCAAATCTCTGTGAATGAAGTTGGAGTCTGACGTCATCAAGGCCCATCACACATTGATGTAACAATAATTCTACGATCACATTCATCTCGCAACGCTCAGCTGATTATATGGACTATAATATGGTTCACAATGGCTCTCACTTTGGTTCCTATGTTTCTACTATATGACAATTAGGCATGAATGTGAGCTGGTAGTTTTACCTATACATGTAATTAGATACTGTTTTTCAGAAATGATGATATATCACTAAACACAGATCTATTACAGTTTCTAGGATTGATAGCAATGTTGCATTGATACACATATGTATATACTTAATTTTTAAGATTTTTCACATTGTTATTTTTCTGGGATGCTGCGCTGCCATGTGAGTGTTTGATCTAATATTACTAACATATGGGTATTTTTTACTCTGATGTAATATATTTGAATTGCTTTACACTACACACACTCAGCGCTGTATACCTCTGAGATTACAAAGTTGCACAGTGTTACATTCACGTTGCCGCATGTACTGTGTTTTGTTTATATGTTGCTATGGCAACTTCGGCTCCACGATCTTACAGGGCGCACAGTCTAACGCGCCTTGATGACTTCAGATGCCGACTTCATTCACAGAGATTTGGCGGCATATGAAGTACACTAGGGGTATTTAGGTGGTGGATTTGGATAAGTTAGATAGGAAGTTTTAATATTTATTTTTTGCTACATTTGATAAAGGTACGACTGTACCGAAACGTCATGTTAATGTAACTTTTCTATGGATTAATAAATGGATTATATCTAAAGACCAGTGAGTGCCTACATTCTTGGGAAGGATATATATATATATATATATATATATATATATATATATATATATATATATATATATATATATATAAAAATGTGTATCATGTATTATTGTATTTAAAAATCGAGTTATAAACAGAAATATTTTGAATTAAGAATATATCTGTTTAGAATTAGAAAGTTGGAAAATATTAAATATTAAATAAATGTATCAAATTGAAAATATCGAATTAAAAATATATTTATCTTATGATTATATGCTTTGAGTCTTAACAAGTATATTTTTACTTATACTATGTACAGATATCTTTACATTTAAATGAACATATATAATTGAGTACTAATAAGTCAGAATACTAAGGCATAAAATTAATACATATTTTACATCTAATACTGGAAACTAGAGAAATGTGCCTAGATAGCTATATTGTGAAAAAAGCTATTTACTCAATTCCTAAGGTCAGTATAATTAGTGTATAGATATCACCTTAAAGGAATATGACACTATTGAAAAATAATGTATTGTTTAAACAAAACAGAATAGAGTTAAACTATTAGTTATGATTACTAGATGAATTCACATAGATGGTCTGCTAGAAAAAAATATTTAATGTAATGAGACAGGAATAGTGCCAGATCATGACGTATGATGTATGTATGTTCATACTATGTTCAGATATGTTGTTGTCTGAATTACCTTGGGCAATATTAAGATCTCTTAATTTTTGTTGTCTTTCTAGCAATAGTATTGTCTTTCAGTTTATTGATTTTGGTATAAAAAATATTTTCTTTTTCTTTAAGGGTTTGTGAACCCTTAAATAACTCCTTGTTTTTCTCCTCAACCTTAATCTCAGAATCTTTTAGTCAGTAGATGTTCTTGTGATGGTGGATGAATTTATCCACCAATCAGTAAGGACAATCCAGGTTGTATACCAAAAATGGGCCGGCATCTAAACTTACATTCTTGCATTTCAAATAAAGATACCAAGACAATGAAGAAAATATGATAATAGGAGTAAATTAGAAAGTTGCTTAAAATTTTATGCTCTATCTGAATCACGAAAGAATATAATTGGATTCAGTGTCCCTTTAAGTCAAGACATTTTTTTAAGAAAGGATACCTCAATCTTCTATTTAGTTTCAGAGATCAATAGTTTCTCTAGACTTTTTTAAAAATGGTATTAATATCTGTGACAGTGTTGGTGCCGGTGTTGTTATCCTGTTCTAGGCTGATCCTGATGGTAACATTATATCTAAAAGAGATGAATGGACTACCTAAACTCCTAGACAAAAGTATAACAATAGACCAATGTCGAGAAGGTTTGGATACAGACAGCCAATACAATATGCTAACCACACACCTCAATATAATAAATATAACATACAAAATGAGAATCATTCAGAGAATTAACCCAGACATGAACGGTAGGAGAGATTTTGGCCCATCAAGTCATAGCCAACAACATTCACTAAAAATTGATAACTATAATAGGAACTTCAAAAATCAAAATAGACCCTTGGCTATAGGCAAAGATCTCACCAATATGGTCAAAACAGATATTTTAGACCTTACCATTACTAGAAGCATGACATCTATGGCAGTGACACATATGGGTTTAGATCAACCACTAGGCAACAGACTCACTTTGATAGAACAGAACCAATTACAATAACCAACAAGATGGGTATAATAATCATGTTATTGATTGGAGGGTTGGATATAAGAAAGCCCAAAACAGGTTTGCTGCACTTGGAAAATATGATACACCCTTTTCACCCCAAACTTTGGGTAGATCTCCAACCACACTCCCAAGAAATTGTGATAATACAGCTTCTTCATCTTCCTCTTTTTTAGGGGTGGGACAAAACAATGTCCCTCAAAGATACTACATAGCAGGAAAAAGGAAACAAAAAATGTTAGACAAGGTAGACTCTCCAGTAAAAAGGTGACTTATAGAGGAAAAAGAGCAGGAATTAGGTTTAGGAATAGATTAAAATCTGGTTGTCTGACCGACAAAGACACACTACAAGATTGGGATCTAAATGAACACTCCACAGTTGATATTAAAAGTTACTACAACCTAAGCAATTCAGTACTGGCATCAGAAGAAAGACAAGTGCTAGGGCTAGGTCTAACATATGCACCCTAACGGGGGTTTGACAAGTTTCAAACTTACCTTAATGTTAAAGAACTTGAGAGGAAACTCACGTTGAAAAGGTTCTTTATGAAATCACCATAAGAAAACATCAAGACTAATGGTGGCAGTAACACTAATAAGGACAAATATTTACATATGGACCTAAGACCCAAATCTTATTTCTTCCCTACCAGCCATAAGGGGCCAGCTATAGAATCTTTTGAAACCATGGTTTGCAATGATATTAAAAAGCTGAGACACAAATTTAAAAACAATTTAACTAAGATGCAACAAAATACCATAAAAAAATTGGAAAACAGACATTATAATAAAACCTGCAGCTAAGGGTGGTAGAATAGTGATCTTGGATGAAGCAGACTATTTAAAAGAATTGAACAGAATACTAGGGAAACAGGACCCTTATAAATATTACATTCAGATCTTATAGATAACTATAAAAGTGCCCTTGAGGCCATACTCAAAGAAGCTAACAATGTAGGCATCATCAATATCATAGTACAGTTATCTATCAATTAAACACCCCAAGATACCAGTGTTCTATTTGCCAAAAAATCACAAGTCACGAAAAAATCCACCTGGCAGACCCATCATCTCAGGTATCGGCTCTCTGTCTAGCAATGTTTTAGAATATATTGACAAAAATGTACAAACATAAGTAAGGAAATTACCCTCTTATTTAAGGGACTCCACAGAGGTTTTGAATATCCTGAACAACACTAAATGGGAGAAAAATTACAATTCCTTTTGGAGTGTATACAATTCATATTGGAACACAATTATTTCACTTTCGAGGGTGTGTATTACAGAATAATTAGAGGCACCGCGATGGGCAGTACATTTGCACCATCATATGCAAATCTGTACATGCACACCTTCGAAAGTGAATATATTTGGAAACCCCATTGCTTCAGTGATAATATAGTCAAATATCAGAGATATATTGACGATGTGATAATTTTATGGGAGGGGGATTCCAATCTGGTGGATGAATTTGTTGAATACATCAATAATAATGATTACAACCTTAAGTTCACTGAAAATCATTCCAAAACAGAAATCGAATTTCTGGATTTGCGGTTATTTGTCAATGATGAAAATAAAATAGCAGTATCAAATTTCAGGAAGCCAACTGAGAGAAACAGCTTCATTGACTATAGGAGCGCACACCAACGTAATTGGAGAAACAACGTTCCATATAGCCAGTTTCTCAGATTGAGAAGAAATTGTAGTTCTATAGATGATTTTAATAAGGAAGCGGATATCTTAGCCAATAAATTTAAGGCCAAGGGATATGATGCTGCAATTATAGACAGCTCAAGGATTAAAGCTTTAGGGCAAGCTAGGGACAATCTGTTAAAGAAGGAGGGGAATTGTAAGATAGGTAGAGGCCATCAACAAAATAGACATAATAATGATCAAATTAGATTCATTACGACTTTCAATGAAGAGCATAAAATTATCAAAGATGTGTTTAAGAAACATTGGGGAATCCTAAAATCAGACAGTTTACTAGCTCCATCATTGACAAATAATCCATTAATCACCTTCAAAAAGGGTAGAAATTTGAAGAATCTGTTAGCCCCCAGTAAATTAAAACCTGCTAAAAAAGAGAAAGCAACATCTGGCAAGAGTAATTGGTTAAGCCTTAAAGAGGGCACCTACAAGTGTGAGAAACATAACTGTGGAATGTGAAAACATGTGAAGACTGAATCCAGTTTTTCAAATAGCGATCACTCTCGTAATTTTCAAATTCAGAGTCGTCGTACTTGTGATTTTACACATGTGGTATACTTGTTAACGTGTGGGTGTGACCTAATATATGTGGGTCGCACCAAAATAAAGATCAGGCGGAGAATTTCTGAACACCTTAACAACATTAAAAATAAAATGGATAACCATAGTGTCCCCTTGCATTTCAGAGATGTACATGGTGGGGACTCTAGAACACTATGGGTTCAAGTTATTGATTGGATACCACCCAAAACACATAATAGATTACTTGCTCTCCGTAAGCGTGAGACCTACTGGATACAGAAATTAAATTGTCTGTGTCGAGGGGGTCTCAATGTGGATCTAGATTTGGCTGTCTTTATGTGAATATGATCTGGTCATGCATAATATGGAGTGGAGATAGGGACAATGTGTATTATTTAAGTATATGGTTTTTTAATAGTGTAATCATTTCGGTGGAATTTTTAATATAGTAAAGATATCTTTTCAGAATCAAACTTGGGTTCTTTTGAACCATAGATAGCAGTACGAATTTGTATATGAATTTTTATATATTTTTTTGTATATATTTATTTAATGAATTTGTTTTTAATTTTTCATCAATTCAAGTTTTTATTTAGTATATATCTGATAGTGCAATATTTCAGATAAAGGTATGAAATGGCTGTTCCCCCTAATATATCAGCCTTGTTTGGGATCTCAAGGTACAATGGAAACAGAAAATATCCTGTTTCAATGTCATCTTTAGAATATGCATATTTATATATCTATATTTATAACATGTAGTAAGTTCCAGTTTTTAGGTTTTCTTTTAAGTAAGGCTGTTATTAAATGAATATGCATGTTTTATAGTTATTTGTTTTTAACAAACATGTATTTCACGGTTCCTCCTGAGCTATTACAGATTGAGGCGCAATGTCTAATTAAGACTAAAGACTGACAGGCAATTTCGTACCAATGAGAAGAGACCTGTTGCTATATAGCAGCAGCCATCGGGGACGAGATATACAATCACCTCTTGAAAAAGACCGCACGTTGATGGTTGAAACGCGTTGAGGCTAATTTTGAGTCTCCTGAGGACCCGTAGTGCTTTACACAGAGTCACCGGCATTTACCTTTCAGTACAGCTACTTGCAATTCAAGCTGCGGGTACGGAAGCTTGTGAGGGACCAACAAACCATGTAGTGAGGACTACACTGAGAGACTCACTTAGAGGAAGGAAGTGATTTTACCAGTATATGGACGGTTTTTCATTTACATTTTAACTTTGATGATGAGGATTTGTTACAATGCCTAATAAAGTATTTTACATTGTAAAGGCAATACATTAGTGTGGCGTGTCTTTGCTATACATCTACACTTGAGTCTGTTTGCGCTTTTTTCTTTCTTACAGATTTCGGGAGGAAAATTACATATGGTTCAATTAAGATTTGACGTCATTTTATAAATGTATCCCCCATATAGATGGCCTTAATTCAGTGGAGTACTTCTTAGACAAAGATATTAACATGCCAAAAGAGCAAAAATGTAATTCTTAATGGTATAGAATATATTCTCAATCACAACTACTTTAGTTGCGAGGGAAAATTTTAAAAACAGCCTTGTGGGACAGCCATGGGGACCAGGTTTGCACCCAGTTATGCAAACTTGTATATGGGCAAATGGAAGTCAATCTTCTAGGACTCCTGCTTGGTGAGAGCAGACCTGGTCCTGTACAAAAGATACATTGATGACATACTAATGATTTGGAAGATTTGACCCATACTTTAGAGATCATGAATGACAATTAGGCAAATTTGAAATTTACTTATCAACATAGCAAAGAACGTATCAATTTCCTAGACCTCGATATACGCATAACCAATGGTACAATTGAAACTTTGACTTATTTCAAAGATGTTGATAGTAACAATTATATACATGAGTTGTCACCATTCCAGATGGATATCAAACATCTCCAAAGGGCAATTAATGCGGGTCAGGAAGAATTGTTCAAAAGATAACACATGGTCTACCTAATCCTTAAGAATATATTTCTTGAACGAGGGTATAATGAAACAGCCATAGACACTACAATTGTGAAAGTGGGGAATATGAGTAGAGATTCTATGCCGACTTATAAACCTAAGGTAAAAAAAATTCAACACAAAGAGTTAGACATACCTTTATTACGCAGTACAATAACAGAGGCACCATAGAGATTATTATAAGGAAACATTGGTGCCTATTAAAGGATGACGATATTATTGGTGAACATTTGAAAGATAGACCACAATTCATCTATAGGAAAGCAAGAAAGCTTAAAACCATAAAAAAATAACACAAGGTTCCCTCCAAGGTTTCTTCCCATGCCATCTATGCAAGGCATGTAGACACGGCAAAAAGACTGACACTTTTAAGTCCAAAATTACCAAAGAGACATTTAAGGTGAAATACACTATCCGTTGCACTGATAGATGTGTGGATGTGGGCTCCAATAGATAAGACAAAACACGCATACATTAAAAGATAAGATTGGAGAACACCTCCTCCAAATTAAATGGAAAAAAGCTGAACTACCAATTAACAAACACTTTAAGGCAAACATGATAGTAGCGATGCCAGTTTTAAGTATATGGGCATAAGTAAGGTACCCACAGATTGGAGGGGGTACAGAACAGAAAATGCTTTGGTAGAATCTAAATAGATATTCAACCTGGACTGTATCCATCCCAAGCGCCTTAATGCCAACTTTGAAGTTGTCCATCTATTTTAAAGACCCCAATACTTGACTTCCAAATTATACACACTAATAAAGAGTGGGCCCATATCATTTTGATGGTTTATTTGGATTTTAATCCCAATACCTTGATTATGGGAACACAACACCATAGGACAATATCCTAAATTGATTATGTGAACACAAAACCATAGGACCATATGCTAAATTGACAACTATTAGGCACTACTATGTTTTTAGTATATTCCAGTATTTTAGGTCCAACCTAGGACATTTATGATGTATGTATTTTTGTACTAACATTAAATAATTTTTTCTTGCAGACCATCTCTTGGAATTCATCTAGTAATCATAACTCTAATAATTTAACTCTATTCCGTTATGTTTACTCAATACATTATTTTTCTATAGTGTCATATTCATTTAAGGTGATATCTATACACTAATTATACTGACCTTAGGAATTGAGTGAATAGCTTTTTTCTCAATATAGTTATCTAGGCACATTTCTCTAGTTTCCAGTATTAGATGTAAAATATGTATTAATGTTATGCCTTAGTGTTCTGACTTATTTGCACTCAATTATATATGTTCATTTCAATTTAAACATATCTGTACGTAGTATAAATAAAAATACACTTGGGAAGACTCAAGCTTATAATCATTAAAATATATATACAGTATATTTTTAATTCGATATTTTCAATTCAATACATTTTTTAATTTTTTCTAACTTCCTAATTCTAAACAGATATATTCTTATTTTGATATATTTCTATTTAAAACTCAATTTTTAAATACAATACATGATTAAAATATACTGCATTTATACACATTTTAATATATATATATATATATATATTTTATATTTTTTACATATATATTTTTTCATATACTTTGTTGACAAAATAAAAATATACATTTTGTGCCAAATTATCTTTGTTGCAATAGCCCTTGCCTTTTTTATTGTCAGTATATGGTCGGGTTAAAATACAATTTATTTAATAATTATTCTTTAAAACAAATCCCCAATAAAATGCATATACTAAACAATTAAAATCAATATTTTATTCCTAAATTCTTTATATTAGTTAAAGTTATAAACACATTGAATTATATTTATAGAAAACCATATTATGAATCAAATGATCCACACTTATGCTATTATAATATTCTATACACAGATCATAAAACTATACCTTTACAATTTACCTTATTCACAATGAGCACATTAAAATACCAGAGTATGGATCGCTAACTTTCACAGTGCCTAGTTAAACAATATAACAAGATACTTTAACAGCCAATTTCTGTGCCAAGTTATCTGAGCTGAAATAAATCTTATTTTAGCTACAATTAAGGCAAGTTCTACAATATATACAGTTGCAAATATGAATTACTTAGCACTAAATTTGACTAGTTAAACTACTCAGGACTATGAACATGAGCTTAAAATACAAAGTATGCCCTTTTAAAATTACTAACTGCAGTCTAGTTATAGTTACCAAATACCTTTGATTTAAATATTATATATATATTTATCAATCGCGTATAATTTACCCCAAATGACCAAATCGATGTTTCAGTTTCCAGAATTTCTTGTTTCACCTCATATGAATAAAGGTATTGCAATATGGATAATAAAAGTTAGCCCAATTTTGATTATAGTGACTGTGTCCCAATATGGCTGCAAAGTTATCAGTCAAAAATTTAGCACAGACAGCCTCTTCTATTCCTTTGCATGAGGTTATATCACGTGATATACCCCACCCATTTTTATTCTAATCATTGATGAAATTGATATGATAGGCCCTCGGAGCTTGATTTTGGATTGGCCCTAATGGAGCTTGTCTCTGATTCGCTCTGGGATCTGAAAATCTCATAGGCTATTTGGTTTGGCATATGTTTTAAACAGTCAATTCGTTTGGCTGTCATACCAGTCTCAATCCCCTAGGGGCAGCAAACAACCAGAAATGCAGTCTTACCATCAATGCTGCTACAGTTTAATTATCTAACCGATAAAATGATTATCAAATACTTTAATTTCCAGCATCAATCACTTACAATTTCAATATAAATGGGACCATATATCGCCATTTTTTCTGATTATTTTAATATGAAAAATCAGTATTTTATTTATCATATTCTAGAAGATGTCTTAAAAGTTGTATTTTTATGAGGGACTAGTAGTATCAATCAATAATATATATATATGTCTATCTTACTTATTCTGTATATCAGCTTATTTGATATACTGATATATATTACATTTCCTAGTCGCATATTATCTAGAAATCTCATCTTCACATCAGTTCTTCCTGTAATGTTCCCTAGATTTCTGGAAAACAAAGAAAATGTATTCATTTTGAAATAACATAAGCATTTATATATACTAATGTAGTTATTCATTTAATTTATTACAAATCTGAAATGCATTTTTCAGATCCATAGAAGTATACATTTTTATACAATACGGAGGTATATTTTACTTGAAATTTAATCACAAGTTGTAATTTAAAATTAATTTGAGAGTTACAATGCAAGACGTGTGTCTGCTTGGCTCAGTACAGCTGTGTATCTAACACAGCAGGGGTAACCAGCTCTGGCTATTTTCCCATTTGAGACGTATGTCTGAGCTTTGTGTATTCAAACACAGCAGGGTAATTTATTTTTTTAATATGTTTAAGCCTCAAAGAGATTTTTCCCAGACCTAGTGGCTGTTCTTTACAGGGGTCTGATAAGTTTATTACCCATCTTGGGCAGGAAATCAACTTTAAACAGAGCAGCCATATATTGAACATCTCTTTGAAATAACTGCCTGAACTAATGAGACCAAATGTTTCCCTTTGTTCTCATTTGGATGTATTGTAATCAGGAAAAAGGGGGGTTGGGGCTAGTCTGTTATGAGAACAATTCACATCAAATTAGGTTTTTAGCTACACAACAAAATGAAATATTAGATTTTACAATACATCTGTAGTTTATTTAATGTTACTCACAGATACCCTGACATTATGCTAGCCCTTTTTGCCTCTCTTCCTGCCCCCTTTAAATATGGGTCCATCATTGCCAGATATAAAAGCTGAAAGTGACGAAATACCAGACTTTGTCAGAACCGGAAGTTACATAGAATCCCGGAAGTGACTCAAATTCAACTGGAAGTAAAGTTTGAATGTATTTTCAATATATTTTACTATTATTGCATTTGATATATTAGGTACTTATTAGGTACTTGTCACCTCCTCTTCTGTATATTTTATATACTTTTATTTTTATATCTACAATAAATGTGTTTTAATTTTACTCATCACTAGTCCCTGATAGCGTACTTCAGCCTTTGGCGCTCCTGTTATTTGTATCTATTGGTTTCTTCTTTGTTTGAGGTCTTGTTAGGGGATCTCTAATAGTAAGCTTGTATGCTTCTCTAGGTGCAGTCGACTACACCACACCCATATAAAAACAAAACACATAAAAACAGATTTCGAATTCACTATCTGTTAAAAACTACAAAATATTTAATAAAGGAAAAAGATGGTGTTTAAGCACATAGGTAGTTCTAGTCCAGAACACGGTGTCTGTATATCAATTTATTGTTACTCAGAGGCCAATCTTTATGAAGTTTTTCTTAATTATTTGTGATAGATCTTAGTGGTAGTAGAGGTGAAGTTCAGGATATATGTCCTCGCTATGCACAGCTACGAGGTAACTTACTGTCCACAATCAGTTGTTATTGACTTGTTAGGCTGCAAACAAAAGACTTCCTGGTCACGTGACCATTGATCATCCAATCAGATACACTTATTCACGTGTGGCTGTTAATTGACAAATATCTTTTGATACAGTGTATCTGGTATTATTGCGAAACAGAATCCTCCATATCCTGGTGCAGACGAGCTTACTAACAGGCTAGCTTAGCTATCAGTGGGTCTATAGCTCCTGTTCCGCTCACTGGGATAACATATCAGCCATCATATGAGTGATATATAGAATGTAAGCAATAGGAAGCTTATAGGTTGTGTAGTTAGAAGTGTCGCAACAAGATATTAAGCGTAAAGTATATACTAGTGGTACACAAAGTATAACTTGCACCTGTTCTGCTCCTATGTCACACCTTGCTTCAAGGGGTTAGTGATCAAAATTCTATGCGTTTCAGTAGCATTACCTGCCTTTATCAAGATGATCACTAACTGACTTTTTCGTTCTTATATACCCTTGTCCATTTTTCCAGTCTTTTGATTGATTAGGATCTTATCCATTCATGGGATTACTTTGTTTTTTGACTGTGTATGATTGCTGATAGTCTCTGGGTCTTCAGCAGATTAGCTGGATAACCTCTTTGTTGGAAGCTTGTCTCAATCTCCTCCAGTTGTATCTCTTGGTTGGAGATGTCCTTAGTGTTCCTTATAACCCTATGTAGTTACAATTTGGGAAGTGCACTCTTAGATGCTGGTGGGTGACAACTTGTATAGTGTAGAATGGAATTGTGATCTGTATCCTTTCTACACAGAGTAGAATGCAATTTTTCATCCATTTTGTATAGGCAGACATTCAGGAATTCAATTTTCTCATCATTGTATTGCATCTAGAACTTTATTGGTGGATTGGCCATGTTCGGTTATATTCCCCACTGTTCTAGTTAGGCTCTTGAAACACTTTAGTTCCTTCTGTCTCAAATTCTGGCATATATAAATTAGCATAAGATGGGGCTATATTTGACCCCATCACCATACTCTTTAGTTGTTAAAAATACTGTTGTTTGAATCTAAAGTAGTTGGTTGTAAAGCAGAATTTTAGGAAAAAGATCAGTACATTCACTGGTGGTCCAAAAAACGGGTATTTGAAGAGTTGTCTCTCAATTGCCTATAAGCTTTCCATATGGTGGGTGAGGGTATAGAAACTTGTGACATATCGTGGTACCAAAAGATCCTCCTTTCCAATTTCCCACAAGGTAGTACTTGATTCCAATAATTTAGTGGAATCGCGAAGATAACTGTCCATATGTTTGACAAATGGCTGTAGAAATGAGTTTACATAAATAGCAATTGATTGTTGTAGTGCCCCAATTGCAGACACAATAGGGCATCCAGGTGGATGAATTAGATTCTTGTAAATCTTCGGCAAGGTGTAGAATATTGGTGTACGTGGATAGGTAACCATCAAGTACTTCAGTGTTGTTTTTTTTCCAGAAGACCATATGTCTGTAGTGTCTTCAGATAAGTTGATTGACCCTTATACTTCAACACAGGGTCACCAGCTAGTTTGCAATATGTGGAGCCATCCTCTAGCTGTGTCAAGATTTCCGCTCTATAATCACTCCATAAGAACTAATTCTCCATTAATGACTGTGCTGTTCTGGTGTTCCTCTATGGATTGTTCCATCACTGCTTGTGCCATTCTTGAAAATGTACGTATGCTTGCATTAGAAGTTAAACCTCTTTTTAAATCTATTGTTGTCCCCAGATGTATCTGAGTTTTTTGTGTATCCACATAGAAATCAAAGTGATCTGTTCTACATGTTGGAATGGAAGACAAGCCCTTATTGAGAACCCGCTTTTCTATAAGGGTCAATTGATTTATATATCTATGAATTAAATATATTTAGGTATTTTTGATAGGTCATCTGTCATTAGTAAACATATATACATATGTGTGTGTGTGTGTGTATATATATATATATATATATATATATATATATATATATAATCTGTATATGTTTTAAAAATAAAAATAATATCTCTCTCTCTCGGGGGAGAGAGAAAAGAAAACATTGTTTGAGCGCTGAGAAATTATACATACATATGACTTTAAAGGAAAAATCTAAATATACCATCAAATAATCTTGGAAAACTGTCTGTCCAAGTGCTGCACAGTCTTCACGAATCCACTGTATTAAAAAAAAAAAAGAAAAGAAAAAAAAGATATTTTTTTTTAATATTCTGTATCAGACATTAGATTAGCATATGTTGGTCACATAGGTTGTCACTACATAACACTTCCAACTATTCAAAATATGATACAAGACAATACAATGGCATATAGACAAAGGGTTTAGTATCGATATAGGATTCATTAAAAACTGACAGCTAACAATTGTGAGCCTATTTTACATTACACTTTGTTGAAAAGTTAAACTATTAGGTCTAGTCAAGTGACAGTGATTTGATGGAGGTTTGCTGCATATTTATGTCCCTTTTGATTTGATTACATCTATGGAAAACTATTATATTGCACATCATTCAATAAAATATAATATGTTATTGTCTTTGATGACATTTTTAAAGGTTACTAATTTTATAAACTTGCTCTACACAGTTGAAATTTTATAAAGGTGTCTTACCTCTTCCTCTTCCATGGGTATTCAGAAGAGCAACTGTGTGTGGCTGTGGAGGTTGACCGGATGAATTGGCAATGTTCAGTACTGGTGGAGGCTCTTGAAGCAGTTGATGATAAACCAGATCTTTGAGAAGTCTGTGGTTCTTCATTTCTCTTTTCCAGGCTATGGTTGTGGTGGTATGATGTACTGTCCCTTTAAGAGAGTCACTTATTTTGATTCTGAAAACTGAGTACTAGATCAATTGAAAGAAAACACGTTTCCTTTTAAAGGAGAAATGTACACAGGATTCATACTGTATAATTCAGTTATAGTTTGTAATGAGAAAAAGGCCAAAGAGAATCCAAATGCAACAAAAACATAAGCAGTCTTTTTTCCTCTTAAAATGAATAACTTAAAGTTTTTACCCAATTTTCCTATTAGGCCGTGTATCTCACAAAGTAAATAGAAGAGCACATAAGTCAGATCCTAATCAGTAATCTTGATGCTTTCAGCAAACACACATAAAGTGTATTTAATGCTTTAAGTAAATAAAAAGTGTATTTAAAACCAGAAGGTAAATCCAGAATGTACTTTAGATCCCAAATAGGCAAACAAATAGAGGGGCATCTTGTGTGTATCAGTAGGTTCAAAAAAATGATACATGAACTGTGTTGAAAAGGTACTCCCATATGGATAGAGCAGCCTTATGTGCTAGTAGTGGCAGGGTGATAGATTCAGGGTGTATCAACTCACCCTCCCGATAACAGGAACAATCTTTTCCAATTCCAATGGAGGTTAAGATAAAGTTAGTTATCCAAATGCAGAGTGGAAAGTAACACCAAGGTTACTATATGGCTGTATTGAAATTAATTTACCAAACTGCTAAAAGTTAAAAAGGAATTAATTAAAAACACATTTAAATACAAGAAGCAACAGGTATATGAGGGAGTATTGTACAGTCCCATAAGTATATGCAACGCGTTTCTCAGGTCTCATACTTGTCCCTTTCATCACGCATACTTACTACAACAATACAGCTCTTATTTAAAGGTTGTACTAACCAAAAGAGTTCATGATTGAGAAATAGACCACATGTGTAGACTAATTAGTACACACCTGAACAGTTCAAACCACATTGTTTTGTGTAAAAAATAAATGAGTCAGTTTGTTACAATGTCATAAATGATTTTATGGTATGGTTACATGTTTTTAAGTATCCCAACTAACATTTATACATTTACATACATTTTATACTTATATATGTTATGAGCAAAATTTTAATATTCAATATTTATATTTGACTTTTTTGAGGTATATATTTGGATAGCAGAGTGGGGATCCCACTGCAATTTTAGATCCCAAATAGTAGTCTTGATGTTTTCGGCATGCATATAAAAACTCTAAATCTAAAGATAGGAAAGATTCACAATAAGGAGGTAATCTAATATTCAAGATAGGTTGGAAGTATTAGTAAAAGTCCTTTTGTTATGAAAATAGGTCAGCAGAAACAGGTTTAATTTGCAGTTGGTTTTCAGCAAAGTAAGACAGATTTTTCGCAACACAAGGCAGCAAACGCAATAAATTAACACAGCACCTGCTAATGGGCAGGGGATGCCTGCCTTAAGATGCATAGAAGAAAAAAGGGGGTTGTTTTCTAAAAGGTAAACTTGTTAAAGTGACTATCACCATATAATCATAAAGTATCAGAATGTGAATGTGTTATTGTAAAAGAAAATAGCGCATATGAATAGTAAAGCTATGTTCTAAAAAAATAAGAAATAAAAATACTTCAATTATTAAATAATATAGTGAAAGACCTGATTTCTTTTTTTTTTTTTTTAACATGTTTAAAAGGATATTCATCTAATATATATATATATATATATATATATATATATATATATATATATATATATATATATATATATATATATATATATATAAAATAAGATTAGAAAGTTGTGCTTAAAAGGAATCAGGACAGTAAGAGCACAGATTGTTGGTGTTGGTGCTATCATAAAAAACCCAGAGATATTTATTGGGAGAAATTAGACATTCCACTTAAACTTACAAAGGTATAACAAATATAAAAACTGCAATATTTACAATTCAGTGCTGTTTGAAGGTTTGTTGAAATCTATATGACTGTCCAATATGAATTGGTACACAGAATTAGTGGTTGGAGTACATAAATAAAACCAGAAATTTATTGTAAAAACTTTAAAAGTTAGTTATAGCTACAAAAAATTTATCTATATTTAAAAGCCCCACAAAATACGATAATTTTTTTTTTAAAAACAACAAAAATACAGTTATACAATTATACAAATTTGCAAATAGATTTCTCTTGGTCATATATTACTAGCTTTTAACTCGTAGAAGGCTTAGTAATCTTGACCGTGGCAATATTAAAAATGTTTCTTATATCACAAAAGATTGCAATCAACAATAAAATAAAAGAAAGTGATTGAATCTAAAAAGGTACATCTGTCAACTTATCTGAATAAGGAATTGATTATCAAAGTGTTTAGCGTTCAGAAAAAATTCACCGGCGTCCAAAAAGATTAACCGGAAGTGGATTCTAGAGAACCGGTAGTGACGTCACTGTTCTCGTGATAAATGATAGCCTTCATGTTTCATGGATGCTTGCTCCACGTAGTCAGGGCATGAATCCACCTCCATCCATTGCCTCCTTTTATTGCAGTAAAGCGGAAGTAGTGTAATCTTATTCTAATTAGTGCTGTTGAATTACTACCCAAATTATTTCTTCCATAATTTGGTATGTAACTAAAATTTCACTAATATTTCAAATGTACTCTCTTTATTTAGGTTTGTACTCTTTTGTATGGGGAAGTATCCTTTTTAATTGTATACTTTTTGTGCTGCAAAAAAAATAATATATATATATATATATATATAAATCAAAGAATAGAGGCACTCGCCGTGAGCAAAAAAGCATGTTTTAATCAAACATTAGAGTGAACGTTTTCGGGCTGTGATGCCCGTCCTCAGACTCCTGAAAAATAAAACAGTGTGTTAGGTGCTTACCCGTCAGTGGCTAAATAGCCTAAGAGCTGTCCTGGACGCCACCGGCCCCATCGCTGCCGCACCGGAGAAACCGGAAGTGACACATAAGCGTCATACGTCATCACGTGAACGTCAGTAACGCCCTGGACCGCCCCTGAGTGGCAAGAAGAAGTGCTATTACAAGTGATACAAATATAGTGCATTCATACGATACAATATAACGATTGTAATATCAGAGTGTGTAGGGAATAAACATGATAAGTGTACAAAACCTATTATTACTATGTATATGTTAAAAAGACTACAGGGGGTTATAATATCAACAAAACTAGATATCTACAAATATAAATGTGTATAAGATGCGCTTAAGAAACGAGCTATCTTATTGATGGTATCAGATGAAAATACGTATAAGTATACATGTAGGTAAACACTATATGATCCCAATATATGATTAGATAGGATGAGGTCTTTAGGGAAATGCCTATACCATGGGAGGGTTTACGCTTAAGGGGCCTGATTGTAGCATTACTTATATAGAGTTGATTATGGGAGCTATATTAAGTCTGTATCTTATGGCTAAGTAACTAAAATAAAATAATTAGCCATGTATTGCAATTGTAGAACAGATGTATAATAAATAGCTATGCCAGTCCAAGTGGGTATTTAAACCATGTGGAGAGAGGGTATCCAATTCATAAGTCCACCTGGCTTCAAGTTGTAACAATCTACATCCCCTATCACCTCCTCTAGGGGAGGGTGATACATGATCAATTAAGGTATACTTCAGGTCATTAAATGTGGGCCCTGCTTGTGCAAAATGTCGGGCCACCGGCTGTTCTGATGTACCCTTGTCTATGGCTGTGCGTATGGATGACCTATGATTAGCCATTCTCGTGCGTAGGTCGTCTTCCGTCTTTCCTACATAAAATATTCCACAGACACAATGTAGAAGATAGACTACATATGTGGTGGTACATGTCATTCGGTGCCTGTGGAAATATTTTTTCTTTTTGTAAGGATGCGAAAAGTAAGAGCTGTTATTAATGCACTACAGGTAGTGCATCCTAGACATCTGAAGCAACTTGTTTTTTTAGAGTGGAGCCAGGTTTTCTTTTCATAATTTTGCACTGGATCCGTATGTACCAGATAGTCTCTAAGGGACTTGGCCCTTTTGTAACCCACCCTGGGAGGGGCGAGGTGCTTGAACGGGAGTGCAGGGTCTGTTTTTAGAATTTCCCAGTTTTTTTGCAGACTGTTCGCTAAGCCTTGCTTGTCGTGGTTATATGTTGTTGTAAATGTCATTCTTGGTTCCATAGATCCATCTTTAGTCTTCGAGTCCTCCATACGTTCAATCTTTTTCAATTGTGTTTGTGGATATCCCCGCTGGATAAATTGGTCCTTCATCTCCACCAGTTGTCTATCAGTATTAATCTGTTGTGTATTATTTCTGATAACTCTCTGCAGTTGAGACTTTGGTAGGGCCTTTTTTAAGGCAGGAGGGTGATAACTAGTATAATATAACAATGAATTTCTGTTGGTATCCTTCTTATAGAGTGTTGATTGTAATTTTCCTTCCTCCTTGTATAGATCCAAGAAATCTATCGCTGTGGTACTATAGTTCATTTTGAACTTAATGTAGGTAGATGTCTGATTAAGTTGGTTGAACCACATGAGTAGGTCTTCCTCTGTTCCATGCCAGATTAAAATCAAATTATCAATGTACCACTTGAATAGCAATAGTCGAGGATCCTGGAAGAGATGAGTATCATTTGTTTCAAATTCGGCCATGAATAAATTGGCATTGGATGGGGCCCCATTGGACCCCATCGCTGTGCCCATCAGTTGTAGGTATAACTGTTTCTCGAATTTGAAATAATTAGTTGTAAGGCAGAATTCCAAAAGTGTCAGCAATACCTCTGCCGGCGGGCCCACGTATGGATAGTGTTGAAGCTGTCTAGTTATGGCCCTAAGGCCCAGATGGTGCGGTATTGCAGTGTATAGACTGGTAACATCAAGTGTTACCAGGATGTCTGTGGTTTCTAGTGGTCCAAGGTTCTCAATTATAGTGAGTAACATGTTGGAGTCCAGTAGGAATGTGCTCATGTGTTTTACTAGAGGCTGTAAAAATGAATCCACAAATTTTGCCAGTGGTTGGTGTAGAGATTGAATGGCTGACACGATAGGCCTTCCTGGAGGGCGTTCTAGCCTCTTATGGATCTTTGGGACCGTTTAAAACACTGGTATCCTGGGGTGTGGAGTTTTTAAGAATTCTAGTTCTTGTTTAGTTATTTAGCCACAATTGAAGGTTTGTTCCAAGAATTTATCAATTTGATCCTTAAAGAGTCTTGTGGGATCCCTGGATAACTTGCGATATGTCTGGGATCATCCAGCTGGGATAAGGCTTCGTTTCGATAGTCAATATAGTTCTGGAGAACTATAGCTCCACCCTTATCCGCCTCCCGTATAATGATGGTAGGATCTTTAGCCAGATTATATATGGCTTCACGTTCTTTTCTAGATAGATTGTTGTATACTCTAGTTTTTTTTTTGTTCAATGTACTTTCTATCGCCTTAATCCCCTCACTGTGTGGGATAACTGTATAGAGGCTCCTTACATCCATAGTCACCAATATATTATTGCTGTTGATGTCCTCCAAAGTATTTAATAGTTTGATCAAATCACTGGAGTCTCTGATATAGGAGTCCATGCCCTTCACAAATGGTTGTAAGATAGAGTCGGTGAATTGGGCTAAGGGCTGGAGTAAGGAACCTCTCGCTGATACTATCGGCCTACCAGGCGGGTTCTGCTGGTTTTTATATATTTTGGGTAACGTGTAGAGAATTGGATGTATTGGATATGTTGTGGTGAGAAAATTAGCTTCATCTTCATTAATCCAAACGTTATTCACCGCCTCTTGTATTAGATTATCAATCTCTTTCTTGAAGGTTTTGGTTGGGTCCCATGTTAGTTTCTTGTAAGTTGTAACATCACTGAGTTGCTTAAGGACTTCATCTCTGTATTGGTTGTATTCCATTATGACAATTGCCCCACCTTTATCAGCAGGGCGTATCACGATGCTTGGGTCAGTAGCCAGAGACTTTAAGGCTTGTCTTTAACCCCTGAAGAGGTTAGGTCTTTGTATATATATATATATATATATATATATATATATTAATCACTGTTAATAAATATTATTTTAGATATATTTTATAGAAACATATATATATATATATATATATATATTAATCACTGTTTATTAATATTATTTTAGATATATTTTATAGAAACATAGATATTTTTTGAAAAAAAGAGACATAGGCCCAGCAATTCTGCCCGATATTAAATTACATTATACAATTATCTAGTTCGTAGTATAGCCTTATGCTTGTCCCAGTCATTTTTAAAGTCCAACACAGTGTTTGTCATTACTACCTTTTGAAGAAGTTTATTCCATAAATCAATCATTCTTTCTGTAAAGAAGTGCTTCTTCAAATAACTCATGAATCCTTCAGCTGG
>NC_069500.1:879877061-879884561 GCF_027579735.1 Bombina bombina
CCACACATAAAAGACAAGCACCCCCCGCCACAGCACGTCACTGACGAGCCACCCCCACCCGGGCTAAGGCCTTCTGCACCCCTTCCTTGATGTTAAAATTAAAGAGGTGCAATCCCACCTCATTGAGATGTACACCATCCTTTAAGAAGAAACAACGACCTGTCTCCCCTTCAAATTCTACATGGCGAATGCCAAACCCACCAAGTCTGCCCACAAAACTGGTCACTGTCCTATTAATCTTTTTTCTAGAGGCCTCCAACTTCCTAAAATCCCATGCTGCCCTCCACGATGAACGCGGTTCAATATCGGACCAAACTATTATCACCCAAGGGAATAAATCCCTCAGTCTCCCCAAGTCCCGCCGGATCTTATCCACCAACTCTTTTTGGGACAGGAACCCCAAATCATTGCCTCCCGCATGGATGACCAGAATGTCCGGAGGCTTGAATAACCTAGCATGGTCGACTACCTTCCTCAGGACCTGGTCCCACCTCAAGCCCCTGACACCAAGCCACCGCAATAACACTGCCTCCTCTTTAAATTTCAATTGTGCACCTTCCTCCATGACCGCTGCCGCCTTACGGGCCCAATATATATAGGAGTGGCCCACAATCCAACACTGAACTTGACCTAAAAAACAAGAAAAGCATCCTAAACAACCAGATCAGGTCTAACATATGAACGAAAACATCCAGACTTCCAACCACCAATCCTTTTTATCACACTCCCCCCAAACCCAAACTAGCGGCTTCAGTGGCAGCCCCAATTCGGAACGAATGTGTTCCAAATTCTTCCGCCGTGTACCCTAGCTCCTTTAACGCCCGCCGAAGCACCGCCAAGAATTGAAAACGTGATAATCCCGAGCCATCTTTGTGTATAAACAACGGTAAGGAAATCTGAGGCCGGGACACCAAAAATGCCCTCATGTGTGCAACCGGGCACCCCGCCCCCCGTGCTTCCCCCAGCTTTATCAACCTACCCCGCCCCTCCTGGTCCGTCTTGGACCCCCGGAGCCACAACCAGACCACCTCATCCTTGATAGACACATCCTTGGCTTGTATGCCTCCCCCATCCCACCTATTTGCCCCCACCAGTTCTGATACCCGAAAAGCTCCAAAGAATGCTGTCGAAAAAACTGCTCTAAACAACAATACCTCATACCTTGAGGTGCACACCGTCTGCAAGACGGCCAATATCCGCAGCAGAAGTTGGAAGCCAATTGGCCTCCGCCTGTCCTTTTCCACCTTTTTCTTACACAACCCTTTGACTGCCAGACGGACAAGGAACAATTCCGTCAGATCTTCCCACCCCAAGAGTTTAAACAGGAATTTTAAAGCTGCCATATTTCTCCTCACCAGTGATCTAGAAATCCTCCTACGGTTCCACTCGTCAATCCAAAATAACAGCCCCTGAATCCACCCTTCCCTAGAAGCTCCTATGCCCTCTGACTCGATCACCTCCCACCATTGCCTCCATGTCCGAACATAAGCATTCCACGTACCTGGAGCTACCGCTCCCCTCGCCACCTTGATTAATTCCATACTTCCAAATCCAACAACTCTGGCGGGCAATCGACTCCTACCAAATCCGCTTCTGGTGCCACCTCCCGGAATCTCGACCACTGAAAGCGAGAAAGAGCATCAGCTACAACATTCTGGTAACCCGGCACATGCACAGCGCGAAACAGCACATTCATCCGCATGCAGTCCAGCACAAACAGCCTCAACAGGCGAACCACCGGCAGGGAGCAAGATGTCAACCTATTAACAGCAAAGACCACCCCCAAGTTATCCGAATGGAATACCACCTTTTTATCTTTAATCCTGTCCCTCCACACCCGCACAGCTACCAGTAACGGAAAGAGTTCCAAAAAGACCAGATTCTTCGTTAGACCTTGGCAAACCCATTGTGCCGGCCATTTCCCAGCCACCCAGCTCCCCTGGCAATATGCTCCAAAGCCCAGAGACCCCGCTGCATCCGTGAACAGGTGCAGCTCATCATTCGACACCGCCTGTCCGTGCACCAACGCCCGACCATTGAACTCTGCCAAAAAGGACAACCATATTCTTAAGTCTTCTTTTAGGTCCTCCCCCAAGGAAATCCACCTTTTTGGGGCCGCGACTCCCGCAGTGGCCAGGGAGAGCCTCCTGCAGAAAACCCTCCCCACCGGAATAATTCTACACGCAAAGTTTAGCTTGCCCACTAATGACTGGATCTCGCAAAGGCGAAGCCTGCGCTTCCTTAGCGCCCCCGAAATGACCCCCTTTAGGTCGTTCAGCTTGTCCAATGGCAATCGGCACTCCATCTGAATGGAATCAATTTCGATCCCCAAGAAACTCAACGTGGTGGTTGGACCTTCGGTTTTCTCATGGGCGACGGGGATTCCAAAGTCTTCAGCTACCCTAAAAAATTGGTCCATTAGCCTAACACAATCCAAAGATTCGGCGGCCCCCACAAATAGGAAGTCGTCCAAATAATGGACGACCGAACCCAGCCCCGCTTGCTGCCGCACGACCCATTCCACAAAGGTGCTGAACTTCTCAAAGTAAGCACACGATATGGAGCAACCCATCGGAAGGCAAAGGTCCACGTAAAAAGAACCCTGGAAAAAACAACCCAGTAAATGATGACACACCGGGTGAACCGGCAAGAGCCGAAAGGCAGCCTCCACATCGACCTTACCCATTAATGCCCCCACGCCAGCATCCCTTACCAGCCCCACAGCCTTGTCAAATGAAGCATACCTAACAGCCGCTACTGCAGGGTCGATCCCATCATTAACTGATGCCCCTTTTGGGTAGGATAAGTGGTGGATCATGCGGTACTGCCCTGCTGCCTTTTTTGGAACCACCCCCAACGGAGATACCCTCAAATTCCGAAAAGGCGGGTGAGAAAAGGGGCCCGCCATCCTCCCCAAAGCCACTTCCTTGTCGAGTTTACCTTGAACCACCTCCGGCAATTCCTTTGCCGATTTCAGATTCCCCGAAATTTGTACCCCCCCTTTTCCTTCAAACGGGATCCGGAACCCAGAGCTAAAACCTGTCAGCAAGAGTTCCGCATCACCCGCCTTACCCCGGACCCTAGCGAATCGTTCTAACCAAGGAACCATCCTTCTTACCCTCACCGGTGTCCTGGCTCTTAGCAGCAGCCTCACCCGATTTCCCCCCTCCCCCGCTTCTCTTGAAACACTTTGCCCATGAATGGGCACCATCGCATCCTGAGCAAGCATGTTTGTACTTGCACCCCGTTCCAAATTTACATTGCCCTTCATTATACTGGAAGCAGAGCCCCTTTCTGATAGCAACGGCTGATCCACTCCCCCCGTTGTTAGAGGACGATCCTCCTCCCCCCGTTCCCCCGATGCCCCGAAAGGACCCACGCAGCGGAGTCATTAACTCTAGCCAAATCCCCATATCCCTGTCGTCCCACCTCATCTCCGGCCTCACTGCCATCCTCTGGCGGAACTGTTCATCATACCGCCACCACGCTAGTCCCCCGTAGGTCCTATATGCCCCCGAGATCTTGTCGTAATAACAGAACAACGCAGAGCATTGCTCCGGGAATTTTTCGCCTACGACCGCCGCTAGAATGCTAAATGCCCTCGACCAGTTAGATAACGTTTTTGGCAACTTACGATACCTCTTCTTCCTTTCGTCCTCTTCTTTCTTCTCCTTGTCACCTTTCGTGTCTTCTTTAATTTCCAACACTTGTTCCAGCGGCAGCAGAGAAAATATTTCCAAGAACTCTCTCTTCCATATTTTCTCCTTAAGCTCCTGAGTAAGATGGATCCCTAGCGGCCCAATTGAGCACAGGCAAGGTCTTCTCATGGCGCTCTCTGGCACCTTTAGCCCTTCACTAACACTACTTACCCCCCCAGTCACGGGTACCGCCCCACCTGATCCCTGTCCTGAGTTACCAGCCCCCTGGCTTGCGCCCGCCACCGCTGTCCCGGACCCTACTCCCCAAGCTGCTGCAACGTTCCCTTGCTGCCCCACCAGCCGCCTTTCAAACTGCGTCAGCAGATCCTTTAAGCCAGTCATCATACTCTGCACACCTACGTCATGCTCTCTTCCAGCCACACCCGTGTCAGTGTTAGCACCCTCACCTCCACTCCTGGGCGCCGTTCCAGCTCCGGCCACTTCCATCGGCACTGCCGCTACCCCTGTCCCGGTGTCCGGCTGTTGCCTAGGCTCCCTCCCTCTGGGTCTGGTCGACCTCCTCCTTTGTGATGGAGACCGAGATCTCCTCCTCCGACTGCTCCTCTCCCGGGATCTGTCTATCCTCCCCCACGTAGGGGATCGTCCCCTTCTCCGCTGCTGCATCCTCTCTCTGGGCGAACGGGATTTATCCCGACGCCGTTCCTCTCCCGACTTTCTCGGGCAGTGGCGCACCAGGGGGTCCTCCCCCCGCGGCCGTATCTGTAAAGAGGAGACAGTGAAATCCCTAACCTGACCTACACTCCTAATACTTCCTTCACTAGATCCCAGCCCATGCCTACCCTCCACGTTTTCCCCACTACCCTCCCGCCCACGACCCCCTGATCCCAAGGACCTGATTAACTGCTCCAAAGCGGCCAGGTCCCCTACCTGCCGTGCTGCCACCGGTCCCGAAGAAGTGCCCTCTCCAGGATCATCCGATTCCAGATCACTGTAAGTGTAGTCTATCCACAGTGCATCTCCTTCCAGGTCTTGTCCCTCCGTCTCAGCAGAAAGTTCTGCCCCACCACCCCGCTGTCCCTCCAACTCCTCCTCCACACCTGCTGGAATTAAAGAAGACACGTTAGCCCTGCCCAAGCCCGCCCGTCCCCCTAATCCCCCAAGCCCCCTCTTACCTTGTCCCCTTCCACTAGCTGCCCTCTTAACCCCCCGTCCCCTCCCACCCCTGGTATTCCCTTGCCCTAACCTAGCCCCCCCCCTTCTGCTTGTGCATCTCCACCCCTACCCCCCCTTCATCTCTATTCGCGGGGCCCACCACCTCACTCCCCCTAGCAGGCACCCCCCCATTTGTCTCCCCCCTCGCTGCTAATAGCCCCTCTCCACTACTGACCCCTCTAACCCCAACCCCCCTCTGGGCACCCAACTCTTGCTCCCTTATTTCCCTTTGGGCCTCCGTTGCGCCCTGTCTGGAAACCCCCCTTTCAGCACCCCTTATCGTTACTGCTCTAGCCAACTGACTGCTCTTTTCCTTTCTTTTGGCCCCCCCAGGAGTCTCATTCCCCATACTCCTGGTCGCCGTTACCCCCTGCTCCTCACCTACTACCCCCCCTTTCTTGCCCGTCATAGCCTTCCCCTTTCCTTTGCTAGCCCCCCTCCGCTGCTGCATTTCTGTCTCCTCTCCCTGCTCCCGTTGTGTATTGGAGGCCTGAGGAAAACCCTCCCCCGCCGTCTCCCCGGCTCCCTGGTTAGCAGGCCTATTCTCCTGGGCCGTAGGCTCCCGCCCGTTCTTGCCGCCACTGAGGCCCAGCCCCTCTCCCCGCCTGGCCTTACCTGCCGCGTCACAGCTCCTGTTAGACGTCCTCCTCGTGGCCTCCTCAATCAGCACACGCGCTGGCTCCTTCGATCCGCCTCCTCTGGTCGACGACCGGCGCCTGGGCTCGATGCCACCTCTCTCAGGCCCGGCGCCGCTCCCGCTCCTCCTTGTCCTGCCGCCGTCGGGAGATAGCCGCTCCGGAGGCCTCGACCGCCGATGCGGCCTGCCGTGATCCGTCCCGCTTGCAGCTGCCGAAGATACGGGTCCGGAGGGATGCGCCGCCGTCAGGTAAGCCCTTAGCCAGTCCAGGCCCTTCGCTTCTGCCAGCTGCTGCACCTGCTCTGCAATGTCACTCATCTTCTCCGTTACTGCAACCGCAAGCCTTAGCCGAACTTCACCTTGTGGTTGCAGGAACAGAAGAGGGTGAGTGACTTCCGCACTCCACCTAATATCCCCCAGGACTGCTCCACTGCCTCAGATAGGGGTCACCATCCCCTACGTCGATGCTCTCCTCCAGGGAGCTAATATATATATATATATATATCTGTGTGTATGTATATATATATATATATATATATATATATATCTGTGTGTATGTATATATATATATATATATATATCTGTGTGTATGTATATATATATATATATATATATCTGTGTGTATGTATATATATATATATATATATATATATCTGTGTGTATGTATATATATATATATATATATATATACATCTGTGTGTATGTATATATATATATATCTGTGTGTATGTATATATATATATATATATATATATACATCTGTGTGTATGTGTATATATATATATATATATATATATCTGTGTGTATGTATATATATATATCTGTGTGTATGTATATATATATATATATATATATATATATATATATATCTGTGTGTATGTATATATATATATATATATATATATCTGTGTGTATGCCAAATTAAAGGAAGTTGCCTAATAATTATGCACACCTGATATAGGGTGTTGATGTCATTAGACCACACCCCTTCTCATTACAGAGATGCACATCGCCTAATATGCTTAACCCCTTAATGACCGAGGACGTGCAGGGTACGTCCTCAAAAAAAAGGCAGTTAATGCCTGAGGACGTACCCTGCACGTCCTCGGTGTGGAAAGCAGCTGGAAGCGATCCTGCTCGCTTCCAGCTGCTTTCCGGTTATTGCAGTGATGCCTCGATATGGAGGCATCCTGCAATAACCTTTTACGGCCATCCGATGCAGAGAGAGCCACTCTGTGGCCCTCTCTGCACCGGACATCGATGGCCGGTTTCGTTGGTGGGTGGGAGCCGACTTGGGAGGCGGGTGGGCGGCCATCGGTGTGCCGCATGACGTCAAGGGGGGCGGGATCGGGGGCGCGATCGTCGGGGGGCGCGCACGGGCGCGCGCGCGTGCACGGAGGGTGGCGGGCGGGCGCGTGCACGGGGGGGGAGCGGGTGGGAACCGCTACACTACGGAAAATGTTTTAATAATTAAGACCTAATCTTGTTTGTGCAAAAGCACAAAAAGTGATCATGGAGGGGTGGGGGGTTGGTTTTGTGTGGGGGGAAGCTACACTACAGAAACTTTTAATAAATGTTAAAAAAAAACATTTTTTTCTTCTAAACTGGGTACTGGCAGACAGCTGCCAGTACCCAAGATGGCGCCCATTAAGTTAGAGTGGGAGGGTTATAGAGCTTTTTAGGGGGGATCAGTGAGGTTGGGGTCTAAGGGGGGATCGTACACATCAGCATATGTAAATATGCTTCTTTTTTTTTTTTTTAAAAAGGGCCAAATACCTTTTATTTTAGTACTGGCAGAGTTTCTGCCAGTACTTAAGATGGCGGGGACAATTGTGGGGTGGGGGAGGGAAGAGAGCTGTTTGGGAGGGATCAGGGGGTCTGATGTTTCAGGTGGGAGGCTGAGCTCTACACTAAATCTAATATTAACCCTGCAAGCTCCCTACAAGCTACCTAATTAACCCCTTCACTGCTAGCCATAATACACGTGTGATG
>NC_069500.1:879889561-879902061 GCF_027579735.1 Bombina bombina
CTAAGGGCCATCCTTAAAGAATGGGCACGAAATGCCAGACTAGACAGTAAAGGCAAGAGCATCAGAGAAACATAACACCTTGTCAATGCAATACATGATACATATTACAGATGAAGAGAAGCGAAAACTATCACTATTAACTGTATCATTATTAAATTTGTAACCCCTGGTACAGGTCATTAGTAGATGTATTAAGCAAAATAATTATCTAAATACATTGTAGCATCATGCCACCCTGGGGTACAGATAGAAACTTTTCAGTGAATAGTGAGCTACCATTTAGATAAGTCCAGGGCAATACCTCTTCAGTGTGGTATTAATAGAATGGACTAAAGTCCAGTGAGGTTTTGAGGCCTTTAGGGACCAATATGTCCAACCTGTGGATCCATCTGCTTTCAAGTTGGAGCAGTCTATTAGCCCTATCACCCCCTCTTGGCATAGGGGGGACGTGGTCAATTAACATGGACCTAATGCTTGACACGGAGTGTTTCAATGCCACACAGTGGCGTGCCACTGGCTGATCTGATTCGCCAGACTTCAATGCAGCACGAATTGCACACCGATGGTTTGCCATCCTATCACGGAAGGGGGTAATCGTCTTACCCACATATACACTGGAACAAGGGCAAATCAGTATGTATATTACATAGTTACTCATGCAACTCAGACGATGGTTTATCTTGTACCTCTTGTTTGAATGTGGGTGCTGGAACGAATTACCCCGAGTCATGCTATTACATGTAGTGCAATTGCCACAGGGAAAACACCCCATTTTAGAGGTTTTAAGCCATGATTCCTTTTTTTTTTTTTTTTTTTTTTTTTTTTAAAGGTTTATTAGCTTTATACATCAATTACAAATCTGAACAATCAGTCTTTCCAGATTAACAAAATCATAGTATAACATTTTCATACTCTATACTTTCTGTTTCAAATAATATATAATGCAGTATATATTTACCCAGTCTTGGTCTCAGACAGAGAAAATTAAGTCTTATAGGGAGGATACCTGTCCGTAAAACATAACAATCATAAAGATATAGAAAGGTATTCCTTTTTCCCCTTTCTATTATCATAAAGAAAGAAAACAAAAGGAAAAACTAACAAACCTCTATCCTTTCCCCTTTTCACCCACAGAAACAACACAAAGAATCTTTCTATCTATATTGGTGCCTTTCCCCCCTGGATTCTATATAAAAGATATTCAGTTTAAAGTTATAACATCTTAAATCACATAAAAATATCTAAGTCTTGTAATAAGAAGAAAAAAAAAAAAAAAAAAAAAAAAAAAGAAATTTCTCTCTCTCCACTCTTCCCCCTCCCCCTGTATTCTAAGCCTGGTCGGGCTCTTCAAAAAGCCATTCCCCTCTCACTCTACAGTTTTCCATATAGATTGTATTTTTGAAGTTTCCGATTATTTTCTTTTGTTCTTCAATCTCCCTAGTTTTAATCCAATTCTCCCATTTGCTAAAGAAGCGTGTTATGTTGATATCAATGTGGTATAGAGTGTCTTGTAGTTCTATAAGAAATTGGTGATAAATAATTTCCCCAAGATTCCCAAAAGAGGGTGATTTAACCTGTTTCCATCCTTTTAATATAAGATTTCTAGCTAACAAGATTATCATCGTTATAAATTTCCGATTTTGTAGCTGTTCTTTTTTTATAGTGGAAAAAAAAGATCTGTTCTGGTTGTAAGAGTATTTGAGTTTGATAGACCTTGCTCAGCCAGAAATTTATCTTTCCCCAAAAACCTTGTATCTTGGGGCAGAGCCAGAAGCTATGGATTAGGTTTGTCTTTGATTGTCTGCATTTAGTGCAGAACGTTCCTTCCCCTATGCCGCCCCATTTAGCAATCTTCTCAGGTGTGATATATACCATCCACATTAATTTTACATGCTGTTCACGCATAGGGATAGCTAATGATGCTTCCTCCACTCTCTCCACGCTTTTTAATATTACTTGCGTAGTTAGATTTGGAAAGTACACTTCCCTCCATTTTGCAGTTCCACTTTCAATGTGTTGTTTGTAGTTTATATTATTTATTAGATTGTATAACGGAGATATTGAATATTTACCACTTTTAATCAGATTAATTACCGGAACTAATGGTGCAAGATCCCAGTTATTCCCTTGTATTTGTATTAGTTTAAGGCAATAATGCCTAATTTGTAAGAATGAGAAAAAATGTTTCTCAGAGAGAGAATATTTATTTTTAATTTTTTCGAAATCTTCGACCTGAATTACACCCTGGTTATTTTTTGTTAATTGAATAATATTGGATAATCCCTTTTCTTGCCAGACTGAAAATATTTTAGATGAGAGACCCTGTTTAAATTCTAAGTTTCCTTTAATAGATAAATACCGTGTTGCATAGGGATGTATACCTAAATACTTACATGTTCTGTGCCAAGCTACAACTGTATCCCTAAGCAAATCTATTTTTTTGACATATGGTGGGAGGTTCTTAACCTCGAGATGGAGGATATTTTTTAAATAGAAAGGTTTTGTCAATCCATTTTCTGTCTCTGGTAAAGTAAAATGATTACTCTCGAGGAGCCAATCAAGAGCAATCTTTGTCACTGCCACCAGGTTATATATTATTAAGTTAGGGAGGCCCAGGCCCAGATATTCTTTTTTAAGTATTAATTTTTGATGGCTGAGTCTAGGCCTATTATTCGTCCATAAGTATTCCTTAATTGCCTGATTAGATGTCTTAATCTCCTGTTTCTTGATTAAGAAAGGAATATTCTGAAAAAGATACAGTAGCCTTGGGAGTGCGATCATCTTAAGTAAATTCACTTTACCAGAGAGAGAAAGTGGAAGAGAGGTCCACCTTTTGAGGGTTTCACAGAATTGTCTGATGCCATTACCAATATTCAAAGGGTACCATTCTGAGGGATCTCTGGATATTTTAACCCCCAAGTAAGTCATATATTTAGTTACTTCTTTGAATATTTTAATTTCTGATTCTTGATTTTTTTGAAGCCATAGTACTTCAGATTTAGACTGGTTGATATGATACCCTGAAAAAGAGCCATAGTTTTTTATAATCTGGCACATTTTATTAAAGTTTTTCTTTGAATTTCTAGAAAATACCAATAGATCGTCTGCATAGACCGCTAACTGTATTCTCTTGCCACCTAACTCAATCCCCTGTATATTATTTCTCAAAGCTATCAATAAAGGTTCCAATGCAATATTAAAAATTAAGGGCGACAGAGGGCATCCCTGTCTTGTCCCTCTTAAGAGGGGGAAGTAGGGTGTTTTGTTGCCGTTGATAATTATCGCTGCCCTAGACTCAGTGTAAAGTTTCTTAATTAAATTAAGACTATTGCCTGAATAACCAAATTTTATAAGAGAGGTAACAAGGTGGTCCCATGTAACGGAGTCAAAAGCTTTACTTGCATCGAGTGATACTATTGAACTGTCTTCTTTGTTAGCTTTTTTATTATATTTGTCGTTATACCACTGGTCTGAGATTGTTAAAAAAACTTTCCTTAAGTTAACATTTGAAGACCTTCCTTTCATGAAGCCTGTTTGATCCGAGTGTATTATTGTATCTAATGAAGCCTGAATGCTTTTAGCTAAAATACTGGTCAGTATTTTATAATCAATATTGAGTAGTGAGATGGGCCTGTAAGAGTCAATTAATTGTGGATCTTTTCCCGGTTTAGGTATGACTATTATTATGGATTCGTTAAAATCAGCTGATGGTTCCAACTGTCCATTCCAGAGCCCATTCAGCAGAGTATTTAATGTAGGGGTTATTTCCTCTATAAGAATCTTATAAAATTCGGATGGAAGACCGTCCGGCCCTGCCGCTTTGTTATTTGCCATCGTTTTGATTATTTCTCTTATTTCATTTTCTGTAATGGGTTCATTAATTTTTGTTAGACAATTATTTTCTAGTTTTGGGACTGTCAAGGACTCCCAAAATGACTCCTTGGTAGTACAATTAATATGCTGTGCTGAATAGAGCTCCGTGAAATAATCAAGGAAGGCCTTTTGTATGTCCTCTGTTTGGGTCCAAATATGATCTTTATTTTTAATTTTTTTTATAAAGCTTTTAGTTTTATGATTTTTGTCAATTCTTGCTAAGAAGCTACCCACCTTGTTGCCGTACCTATAAAACTGGGCGCAGGATTTTGTATTTTCTCTAATTTCATTTTGCATGAGGTAGGTGTCTCTATCTTTTTTAGCCTGAATATATTGTTGCCAGTCATCTGCGGTTTTTGTCTGGATATATCTGGAGTATTTATTGATCACACAGTTAGTTATCTGCTTTTTGTATGCGTGTGTTTTTTTATTTTGTTTTATTTGGTATGCCAAAATTTCGCCTCTTAGTACGGCTTTTGCGGCGTTCCAGTATATATGAGTTTTGTCAAAAGAGCTATTATTAAACTGTTTATATTCAGCCCATTTAGATTTTAAGAAATTTATAAACTTACTATTTTTTGCTAGATATTTTGGAAAGAAGAACTGGTTGGATTTCCGAGTCTTTTGTTTGGGGTCTAGTGCAATTGAGATAGGGGCGTGGTCTGATATGGTTATTATATCAATAAGTGTCTCCTGGATACAGTCTACTAGCTTTTCTGAAATAAGGAAGTAGTCTATTCTAGATAAAGTTTTTTTTGATTTCGAGAGGCATGTGTATTCTCTTTCATCAGGATGTCTAGTTCTATATATATCAATTAGTTTTAGATCTTGCTGAAACCTCTTTATAAGAAGAGATTCTCTTTTTCTTCTCGCTATTGTAGATTTATCTAGTGTTTTTTGCCTTATTGCTTGCTCACCGTTATCTCTACTTCTATCTACTGTAGTATTGGGAGCAATATTGAAATCACCACCAATAATTATAGTATTTGTGGAGTATATTAGCAACTTATCTCGCAAGCTTTGCCAGAAGTCTATATCCTCCTCATTTGGGCCGTATACATTGCAAATAACAATCTTCCTATGCGCAATTTCAGCTTCTAGTATGATATATCTTCCTTCCACGTCTCTCACTAGTTTGTCGATTTTGTATTCTATTGTTTTACTAAACAAAATAGCCACTCCTTTTTTCCTTTGGTGCCCTGTAGTATATATAATCTCTTTGACCCATCCCCCTTTTAGTTTAATAGCCTCTTCCCCTTTTAGGTGTGTTTCCTGCAAGAGCAGTATCTGGGCACCCAATTTTTTTGCGTATCTCAGAATAGCTTTGCGTTTCATGGGTGATGTTATTCCCCCTATATTCCACGGAACTACTTTAAGACTCATTTTCACTAGTCTGTGGGTTTAACTATTACTAATAAGTCGTTTGTGTCTATAAAGTGTTTACAGGATAGAACAACCATAACAACGCACAGGAGAGAGTTGAAGAGAAGAAAGAGGGAGGAAGAAGAGAGAGAGAGAGAAGAAAGAAGAAAAAAAAAAAAAAAAAGTAAAATAACATTATGAATTACCAAGACTTTATTAGTTCCCTTTATTTCACTGGAGGTCTTCCTCTTTCCTTCCAGTTTCCCCTTGAAGGGGGATTTTCCCCCATAACTAAATTTTATTCTATACATTTTTCTAAAATCAAAGTTAATATACATTATATTCCTTTATGTATTAACCTTAAAAAATAAAACCAGTACCGAAAGATTTGATGAGAACAGGGGCACTGTTCATGTTACAGGGCCTTGTTGTCTTTCTAAGCTATCTTTATGCTCTTTAAGAAACTCGTTTACTTCCTCTACATCTGTAAATATCCTGTTCCCTGTATTAGTGCTAATGCTAAGTCTAGCTGGATATAAAAGTCTGACTCTCCACCCTTCTTGTATTAATTTGGTACATATTGGCGCAAGAGATCGCCGTTTATTAGATGTCTCGTAAGAGAAGTCATTAAATAACAATAGTTTTCTACCCCTATAGTTGATTTCTCCATTTACTTTCCTATAAGCATTCATAATTTTGATTTTTTCCTGAAAATTCAACAATTTCATGATAACTGGTCTGCCTGTTTTATTTCTTCCCTCCTCTTGTCTCTCTGAGCCTATTCTATGTATTCTCTCAATTGTTATATTTTGAGTTTCTACTCCAATATTTAATAGACCCATTAATTCTACCTCCACAAACCTTTTGAGATCTTTCTCCTGTATATCCTCTGTCAGGCCAATAAGACGTAAATTATTTCTTCTGGCTCTATTTTCTAGGTCCTCAAGTTTATTTTTCATATTTTCAATCTGGGTGGACATAGTGCGTAGTGTCTGTTCCCTCTGTAGGGCCCCATCCTCAATATCAGATATTCTCTGTTCTGCATACGTGAGTCTGGTTGCAAATTGTTTTACTTCAAGTGTTAGTGAGGTGATGTTATTTTGAATTAAGTCAAACTTGGGTGTAAATAGTGCGTCAAGCTGCTTAATTAATTCTTCATTGTTAGAACTTTGTGAAAGATTTATTTCCCCTATTCCCCCCTGTGCTTCTTGTGAATTTCTATTCCCTTTTCTTTCTTGATTTTTTCTTCGGGAAGACATGCCTGGTGAAGTGATTTTGCTTTTGTTTAAGTATTTTTCCATATGTATCTATGGGCTCCTCCTTTACCCCTAAATTAGGTAATATCCTCTTGTGTTTAAAAAGTGAGATTATATGTTAATAAGTGGTACCAGACTATGTAGTTGATAATGAGGAATTTTTTGGCCCACCACTGTTAATTAGAGGGTGGAGAATGTTTTTCCAAGTTAAATTAAGTTGTAGACTACCCTTTTAGATATGCATATACATACTTATTCGTGTTTTACTCTTTTCTCTTTTATCTTAAACTATTTGAATTGTGTATGTGATGCTCAGATTTTATTTATAGCTAACGAGTGTGCTGGCCTTGACCACGCTACTTCAGAGTCTTGACTTTTATTTCAATGGGAAGGTTATCTATAGATGCGTTTAATTTATACCTTCCAAAATTTAAGTACTATCTGTTCCACACCAATTTTACCTAGTTTCTTACATTCAGGCCTAGTCCACGTTATTTTTGTTGACTTTTGCCACACCGTTACGTGTAAAAACCTCTAAGGTTGCTTTTAATTCTCTATCCACCTTATCAGATATCAAAAGGGCTTGTTTTTTTTTTGTTTTTTTTTTGTAGAAAGGTCTTTGAGAACAGATTCCTAAGGGATCGTTCAGTGCTAGGTTAATTTTGTCAGATTAATGCTTGGAGGTAGGGTTTTTCTATCATTGCAGACTATTTAAAGCTTGTAGAGTTTTTAATGACCCTGCTTTGGTTCTCCTCTTCTACTAGGCCTTGTTTACAGGGCTTTGTGTATAGTTGAGAGATATGAGTGCTTATAAGGATGTAGAGCCTTAGCCCAGAAATGGAGAGGAAAACAAAAAAGAAAGAAAGCTCCTTTTAAAATGTAAAGTAGAGCTAGCACTTGCTAATTTAAGTCCTGAAATGATTTCTCTCTCCCCTATCTTTTCTCCCCCTTTCCTTCTCCCTCTCTTCTTCTTACCCCTTCCCTTTTCCTTCTATCTTGGGGAGTAGAGCTATCTCAGTTGTATATTGTCACTTTTGCTTGCGCCCTGTGTTGTCTTATGATTTACAGCACACCAAAATAGCAAAAATATCTAAATATGAGACATAAAGCTAGCACAATTATCACTTATCATCTTTACCTTAAACCTTATATTATTTTGTAAGATACAGCATACCAACATATCCTAGATGTTTAAATATAAAACATGTGGTGACTCTTAGCATTGCAATCATATACATTTCTTATCATGGTTTTTAAGCCTATACCAATCTTATCAATCAGAGAGAAGGAGCAACGAAGAACATAAATGATACAACTCTTTTAAACCTGGGTTACCCCCAGTTCATGTTCAATAAAAGTTTCTGTAGTCAATGTCCTTATGCAAGAAGGCTAATTGTTCCACTACTGCTGTTATTGTGGCAGATGTTGCTTGAAAGTGCTTATAATTCCCACATCTTTATGTAATAAGTAAACAATGGGAAGAGAAAGAAAACAGCTAATCTGCGTTTTTTTTCTTTTTTTTCTCTTTTCTTTCTTTCTTCTCTTCTCCTCTTCCTTCCTTCTGCTTAAAAAGTCTCCTTTTCTTTTTCCTCACTCTTTCCCCCTTTAAACCAATAGCTTGCTTTGCTTTCCTTTGTGAATGCTCTCTTTACCCAATTTTCTTCTTATAGGGGAGATATTAAATGTTCATAATCTGGAACTCTTCATTCAGGACATTTTATTCTTCTGGGGGTTATGCTGTACTGGGAAGGTTGAGGGGGGGGGATGAGTAGCTTATGTCAGGCCCTACTCTCGCAGGAGCTCTAATATATTCACAGTCTGGCTTTACACCTGACACCCCTCCCCCCTCTACCAACTGTATGCAGTCATTATTTCAGTAAAGATGTTAAGAGAAAAACAAATCCAAACTTATCTTATTCTGTGGAGATGTTTCTGGTAACTGTGGTTCCGCCGCACTGCAGGACTTTCTCTCCTGCTGCTCTTCCAAGTATGCAGACTTACTGGCAGGTCGAGGTGATGTTGTGCTCAGGATCCCTTTAACCTTTGTCCTGAGCTGGTCGACAAGGAACGCTTGTCTCCTTTCCTCCTGGGGCAAGAAGTTGCTGTTTGAGACACCTATCCCACTGCTGTATCCGCTCACCAACTGCTCTTTGGGTCCTGGCGGGCAGCGTGTGTCACTGGAGGCTCTTTAGGCAGCCGCTGTGAATGGGCCTTGTAGGCCGATGTCAGCCAATTCTGCAGGGCTGTCGGCCTCCTTAACGGCAGCTACGGGTCCTGGGCTGGGTGATTTCGGCCCGCCTATAGGCACTCGATGCCGCGGCTTCTTTCTTAGGCCTCTGGAAGTAGGCAGCGTACTCCTCACGCGTCTACTTGCTTAGCCCCTCCTACCGGAAGTCGTCTCTTAAGCCATGATTCCTTATGATAGTGTTTAATAGGATCCAATTTTACTAAATGGTCCCTGAGGTTTTTGGCTCTGCGATAGACCAATCTCGGAGGTGGCATGTTCCGAAAAGGTAGCGTTGGATCAGTCTCCACGACCGGCCAGTGTTTACGCACTGCTCCTGTCAACTTTTCATTACCAGGTGTATAGGTGGTAACCAGGTTGAGCTGTTCGTGTTTAGCTTTGCTCTGTTCTTTGGGGCCATCCATACATAGCCTCTCTTGTGTTTTAATAATTTCAGCCCTGGCATACCCTCTGTTACTCAATTTTTTGCCCATCTCCTCCAACTGAGTGGTACGTAGTGATAGCTCACTATTGTTTCTCAGGACTTTGGTGAGCTGGGAAGTGATGACACCTTGTTTTTGGTGTGCAGGGTGGAAGCTTCTGGCATCTAATAAGGAGTTGCGGTCCGTGGGTTTAGTGTACAAGGATGTACCAAACCGCAATTTGCCTGATTCATCCACCTTGAACACATTCAAATCAAGAAAATGTACACAACTTAAATCATATTCAAGCTTAAAACGTATAGGAGACTCCATGAGGTTCAAACGTGTCACCCACTCACGCAAAGATGATTCACTACCCCTCCAGATGAGGAACACGTCATCGATATAGCGTGTATAATATTTCACCTTGGGGTTCTCAAAGGGCTTCATGAGTTCATGCTCATACCATGCCATAAAGATATTAGCGAAAGTGGGTGCCACGTTCGAACCCATGGCAGTCCCTGAAATTTGTAAATAATAACTTTCCTCGAACTTAAAGTAATTTTTATCCAGACAAAATGATAACAGTGCGCAAAGGAATTCAATGGATGGTCCAAGGTAATTAACATTACCTGTCACCACGGACCTGACAGCCTCCACCCCATCCGCATGGGGAATCACCGTGTAGAGGCTGTCAACATCCATGGTGACCAGGATATCATCCTGTTGAAGATCAGAGTAATCTTTCAGGATTTTCAAAAGACTCGGTGAGTCCTGCAAATAAGCATCTGTATTCTTAACCACACTCTGAAGATGTGAGTCTATGTAGATGGCTATATTGGTAAGTACAGATCCCCGGGCAGATACAATAGGCCTGCCCGGTGGATTCACCAAGGTCTTATGGACCTTTGGAAGAAGGTATAGTGCAGGCACAACCGGATAGTCAGTGGTAAGAAATGCATATTCCTTTTCACTCAAATGGTCAGCCATAAGGCCATTTTGGAGGAAGGAATCAATGATAGACTTGTAGGTAGATGTAGGGTTACTTTTTAATTTGACATAAGTATTCACATCGGCCAGTTGTCTAAGAGCCTCCTGTCGGTAATCAGTGTAATCAAGGATAACTATAGACCCCCCCTTATCCGCGTAATCATTTTGTTTTTACATTAACCCCTATACTGATTATGGCTGAGGCTGCTGGCATACCTGAATACTCTCAGCTGGATGATGATTTCAACACGGATCCTCTAGCATTTACAGATGAAGACGCGGACAGGATTCTTATTCCTGAGGACCTGAGTGAGCTGGGTGGTGAGACACCAATTAATGTCTATCATAGAATGCTTAATTTGCGTAGAAAAGAAATAGATTACCATTTACACGCTGTTTTTCTTTCTAGTTACTTTAGGAAAAAATTCATTCCCAGGGGTTTTCGTGTTAAAAATATACCGACCCTGGGTAGGCAGAATGTGGAGTTCTGTAAAAGGTGGTGTTCAATATTAAATAAATGCTCTTATGACTTGATCCTTTTAGTGATAGAGGAAGTCACCAGATTAGGGGCAAAAATCAAGGCGGAATTGGGCACCATAAAAGAGAAGAGCATCCACATTCTGACTAATGACACTATCCAGGAGTGGGTCACCAAACTCGATGGTCTTGTAAATAAGTATCGTACTGATTTGATTAATTTCAAAAATAAGAAACTCAATAATGTTGAGAATGATTATAGAGAAAGGAGGGTATATAGATGGCTATATGGTAAAGAGGATGGTACATATAGACGGCGTAGAAATCTTAGATCTAGAAATACACTAAGTATTGTAGACAGCAGTGGGGGTGATTCTTCTGGTACTGAGGTCAGTACTAGTAATGATCACACCCCTGCACAAATCAATCAATCTGAACATTTTTTAGGGGTGAGTACTCGCTCTACTGCGAAACCCCCACCAATGCCCCAAGACAAAAGAGGGCAAAAAAATGTAAAACCAGGCGGGGGGGGGGCACAAATCAAAATCTAAAACAGATTCGCAAGAAATAGATGTCATATTCAATCTTAGTAGTAGACCACTCAGTAATGCTGAACGGTCTCTGCTTAATCATGGATTGTCGTTTATTCCTACCCCAAAATCAGATAAATTTGAACAACTAGTTGATATTCACAGATTTCAGCACCAACTTAAGCTAAAGGATCATTTCAGAGAACAGACCCCACAGAGTGAAGGCTTTAAGAAAAAATCTACGTTTGAGCCTCCTAACACACATACATCAATTAGGAGCTATACGAGGGTACTGACTAATAATTTGACAGAAAACACTCCCACACGTTTATATTCTAATCTAACGCTAGCTGAGCAAAAGGCTCTCACTGAATTAGGTAATGACACCTCAATCATCATCCGCCCCGCGGATAAGGGGGGTCTATAGTTATCCTTGATTACATTGATTACCGACAGGAGGCTCTTAGACAACTGGCCGATGTGAATACTTATGTCAAATTAAAAAGTAACCCTACATCTACCTACAAGTCTATCATTGATTCCTTCCTCCAAAATGGCCTTATGGCTGGCCATTTGAGTGAAAAGGAATATGCATTTCTTACCACTGACTATCCGGTTGTGCCTGCACTATACCTTCTTCCAAAGGTCCATAAGACCTTGGTGAATCCACCGGGCAGGCCTATTGTATCTGCCCGGGGATCTGTACTTACCAATATAGCCATCTACATAGACTCACATCTTCAGAGTGTGGTTAAGAATACAGATGCTTATTTGCAGGACTCACCGAGTCTTTTGAAAATCCTGAAAGATTACTCTGATCTTCAACAGGATGATATCCTGGTCACCATGGATGTTGACAGCCTCTACACGGTGATTCCCCATGCGGATGGGGTGGAGGCTGTCAGGTCCGTGGTGACAGGTAATGTTAATTACCTTGGACCATCCATTGAATTCCTTTGCGCACTGTTATCATTTTGTCTGGATAAAAATTACTTTAAGTTCGAGGAAAGTTATTATTTACAAATTTCAGGGACTGCCATGGGTTCGAACGTGGCACCCACTTACGCTAATATCTTTATGGCATGGTATGAGCATGAACTCATGAAGCCCTTTGAGAACCCCAAGGTGAAATATTATACACGCTATATCGATGACGTGTTCCTCATCTGGAGGGGTAGTGAATCATCTTTGCGTGAGTGGGTGACACGTTTGAACCTCATGGAGTCTCCTATACGTTTTAAGCTTGAATATGATTTAAGTTGTGTACATTTTCTTGATTTGAATGTGTTCAAGGTGGATGAATCAGGCAAATTGCGGTTTGGTACATCCTTGTACACTAAACCCACTGACCGCAACTCCTTATTAG
>NC_069500.1:879912061-879989561 GCF_027579735.1 Bombina bombina
ACCTATTCCAGATGCTGTAGGCTGAGCTTCCTCTTGCAGAATGTGACAGTATGATGGCGATTGCATTATGAGGCACCAGTATTTCCAACTGAGTATCAAGCGCAACTGGCTAAAGGTATCGCAGGAGAGCAGGTTTAGATTGACTTGCTCCACATAGCTTGCGGTGTTTTGCCATCTAGTAGCGGCCAGGCGAGAACGGAAAGCAGTCCACCTCCTATTTCCAGCACAATTCTGTATGCTAGCGCTCCACACTTTGAATGCGCTTTTCAAGAGGCTGGCCGCATCGGCTGTCTTGTAAGGCAGTGAGGGCTTCTGATGAATCGGCATCTGCAACAGCCCAAGGGTAGGTTCTATCACATTAGTAGAATTAGCATAGTCGCTCTTTAGCGGAGGTAGAATTTGCTCTTCCCTCTCCCAGTGGGACGGCAGCGAGCAATATTGATCTTTACTTGCCATGGTGCAAGGAGTACTCGGGGTTAGCTGTAATTCAGAGCGCTGTGCTAAATATTCATCATAGTACGCCATCTTGGGAGTTTCTTTAGGTACATTCTCCACATGGTCTCTGAGGATACCCTTAAGATCGCAGAAGTTATTTTGCAGCTTTGCATCCAGCTCTATGAGGAGTGTTTTCAGCTCTGCATAATAATCCCCCTCCATTATGGAACTTGCACCGAGGTTTCAAAACTCCAGCAGTGCTAGCGTCGCTCTAACCCGGCTGATCAGGGGGGGGGGGGGTGTTAGAAGTTCACAAATAGGCCGCAGGCTTTTTAGTCCAAGCGGGCTCAAACAGTTCCTTGTGTTCAGAAGAGTAGTAGACCTGCTGAATCAGCGCTAACAAATTGTGACGAAATATCACACTCTTAGGCTAAAATAAGGCCAAATATCTTAGCAAAAAAGCTTATTTTTAGTATATGTTTCAAGGAGCTTCATTAGGTGCGACCTCTCCTGATCGTTGCGTAGCCACGCCCCCGCAATAATATTTTAATTTATTTAATGTTTTAGTTTTTTTTTTTTTAACAGAAATACTTTAAATTCCAGTGTTGTTCACTTAAAATATATAAATATATCTTTATATACAATATATGTCTATATATCTGTATATATTCATATAGATATATAAGTATAGAAATATATTTTACAAAAAATCATATACAGGCATATACATTATGTATGTATATATATATATATATATATATATATATATATTTATATTTATATCAAAATCCTTGTAGAATGGCACATACAATCAAAAGACAGCACCCTGGTGCACTGCTATATAACATTCAACAACTCTTCATGTATCCAGGATCGGCAACTCCAAAGAGGATACACAGGCAGGGAATCTTTAAAAAAAAGTCTTTAATAAGGTAAACAAATTTGGTCCAGAGCCATAATGTTTCAGCTCACACAGGAGCTTTTGTCAAATGGAGGCCAAAGTAGACAGTATGTATATATATATATATATATATATATATATATATATATACACACTGTGTATATATATAAGTTTTTATATAAAAAACATAATTTATGTAAGAATTTACCTGATAAATTCATTTCTTTCATATTGGCAAGAGTCCATGAGCTAGTGACGTATGGGATATACAATCCTACCAGGAGGGGCAAAGTTTCCCAAACCTCAAAATGCCTATAAATACACCCCTCACCACACCCACAATTCAGTTTAACGAATAGCCAAGAAGTGGGGTGATAAAGAAAGGAGCAAAAAGCATAAACAAAGGAATTGTAATAATTGTGCTTTATACAAAAAAATCATAACCACCATAAAAAGGGTGGGCCTCATGGACTCTTGCCAATATGAAAGAAATTAATTTATCAGGTAAATTCTTACATAAATTATGTTTTCTTTAATGTAATTTTCAAGAGTCCATGAGCTAGTGACATATGGGATAGCAATACCCAAGATGTGGAACTCCACGCAAGAGTCACTAGAGAGGGAGGGATAAAAAATAAGGACAGCCAATTCCGCTGAAAAAATTAATCCACAACCCAAATCATAAATTTTAATCTTATAATGGAAAAGAAAAAAACTGAAATTATAAGCAGAAGAATCAAACTGAAACAGCTGCCTGAAGAACTTTTCTACCAAAAACTGCTTCTGAAGAAGAAAAAACATCAAAATGGTAGAACTTAGTAAATGTATGCAAAAGAAAACCAAGTTGCTGCTTTGCAAATCTGATCAACTGAAGCTTCATTCTTAAAAGTCCACGAAGTGGAGACTGATCTAGTAGAATGAGCTGTAATTCTCTGAGGCGGGGTCTTACCCGACTCCAAATAAACTGAATGAATCAAAAGCTTTAACCAAGAAGCCAAGGAAATAGCAGAAGCCTTCTGACCTTTCCTAGGACCGGAAAATATAACAAATAGAAATCTTCCTGAAAATCTTTAGTAGCTTCAACATAATATTTCAAAGCTCTTACCACATCCGAAGAATGTAAGGATCTTTCCAAAGAATTCTTAGGATTAGGACACAAGGAAGGGACAACAATTTCTCTACTAATGTTGTTAGGTAGAAATTAAAATGAATTCCGTAAAACCGCCTTATCCTGATGAAAAATCAGAAAAGGAGATTCACAAGAAAGAGCAGAAAGCTCAGAAACCCTTCTAGCAGTAGAGATAGCCAAAAGGAACAACACTTTCCAAGAAAGTAGTTTAATGTCCAAAGAATCATAGGCTCAAATGGAAATTGATTTAATGACAGGCTTAATATGAACTAAAGCCTGTACAAAACAGTGAATATCAGGAAGTTTAGCAATCTTTCTGTGAAATAAAACAAAGAGCAGAGATTTGTCCTTTCAAGGAACTTGCAGACAAACCTTTATCCAAACCATCCTGAATAAACTGTAAAATTCTAGGAATTCGAAAAGAATGCCAAGAGAATTTATGAGAAGAACATCATGAAATGTAAGTCTTCCAAACTCGATAATAAATCTTTCTAGAAACAGATTTACGAGCCTGCAACATAGTATTAATCACGGAGTCATAGAAACCTCTATAACAAAGCACTAAGCGTTCAATTTCCATACTTTCAAATTTAATGATTGGAGATCCTGATGGAAAAATGGACCTTGAGATAGAAGGTCTGGCCTTAGTAGAAGTGGCCATGGTTGGCAACTGGACATCCGAACACGATCTGCATACCAAAACCTGTGAGGCTATGCTGGAGCCACCAGCAGCACAAATGATTGCTCCATGATGATCTTGGAAATCACTCTTGGAAGAAGAACTAGAGGCGGAAAAATATAGGCAGGTTGATAACTCCAAGGAAGTGTCAATGCATCCACTGCTTCCGCCTGAGAATCCCTGGACCTAGACAGGTACCTGGGAAGTTTCTTGTTTAGATGAGATGCCATAAGATCTATTTCTGGAAGCCCCCACATCTGAACAATTTGAAAAAGCACATCTGGGTGAAGAGACCACTCTCCCCGATGGAAAGCTTGACGACTGAGATAATCCGCTTCCCAATTGTCTATACCTGGGATATGGACCGCAGAACTAAGACAGGAGCTGGATTCTGCCCAAACAAGTATCCGGGATACTTCTTTCATAGCCTGAGGACTGTGAGTCCCACCCTAATGATTGACATATGCCACAGTTGTGACATTGTCTGTCTGAAAACAAATAAATGGCTCTCTCTTCAATAGAGGCCAAAACTGAAAAGCTCTGAGAATCGCACAGAGTTCCAAAATATTGATTGGTAATCTCGCCTCTTGAGATTTCAAAACCCCTTGTGCTGTCAGAGATCCCCAGACAGCTGCCCAACCTGAAAGACTTGCATCTGTTGTGATCACAGTCCAGGTTGGATGAAGAAAAGAGGCCCCTTGAACTATACGATTGTGGTCTAACCACCAAGTCAGAGATAGTCGAACATTGGGATTTAAGGATATTAATTGTGATATCCTTGTATAATCCCTGCACCATTGGTTCAGCATACAAAGCTGAAGAGGTATCATGTGAAAACGAGTAAAGGGGATCGCGTCCGATGCTGCAGTCATGAGACCTAAAACCTCTGTGCACATAGCTACTGAAGGGAATGACTGAGACTGAAGGTTCCAACACGCTGCAACCAATTTTAGACGTCTCTTGTCTGTTATAGACAAAGTCATGGATACTGAATCTATTTGGAAACCTAAAAAGGTTACCCTTGTCTGAGGAATCAAATAACTTTTTGGTAAATTTATCCTCCAACCATGTCTTTGAAGAAACAACACTAGTTGATTTGTGTGAGATTCTGCAGAACGTAAAGACTGAGCAAGTACCAAGATATCGTCCAAATAAGGAAACACCACAATACCCCGCTCTCTGATTACAGAGAGTAGGGCACTGAGAACCTTTGAAAAGATCCTTGGAGCTGTTGCTAGGTCAAAAGGAAGAGCAACAAATTGGTAATGCTTGTCTAGAAAAGAGAATCTCAGGAACTGATAGTGATCTGGATTAATCAGAATATGAAGATATGCATCCTGTAAGTCTATTGTGGACATATAATGCCCTTGCTGAACAAAAGGCAGAATAGTCCTTATAGTCATCATTTTGAATGTTGGTACTCTTATATAACGATTCAAGACTTTTAAATGGCTTGGATTTATTCCAGATTGAGGAAGGCTTCCAACTGGAGATTCCTTAGGGGAAGGACTAGGTTTCTGTTCCTTATTTTGTCGAAAGTAACGAAAACAGTTAGAAGGTTTAAATTTACCCTTAGATTTTTATCCTGAGGCAAAAAAGCTCCCTTCCCCCCAGTGATAGTTGAAATTATAGAATCCAACTGAGAACCAAATAATTTATTACCTTGGAAAGAAAGAGATAGCAATGTTGATTTAGAAGTCATATCAGCATTCCAAGATTTAAGCCATAAAGCTCTTCTAGCTAAAATAGCTAAAGACATATATCTAACATCAATTCTGATGATATCAAAAATGGCATCACAATGAAATTATTAGCATGTTGAATTAATTTAACAATGCTATACACATTATGATGTGATACTTGTTGCGCTAAAGTTTCCAACCAAAAAGTTGAGGCAACTGCAACATCAGCCAAAGAAATAGCAGGCCTAAGAAGATGGCCTGAACATAAATAAGCTTTCCTTAGATAAGATTCAAGCTTCCTATCTAAAGGATCTTTAAAAGAAGCACTATCTTCCATAGGAATAGTAGTACGTTTAGCAAGAGTAGAGATGGCCCCATCAACTTTGGGGATCTTTTCCCAAAACTCCAATCTATCAGTAGGCAAAGGATACAATTTTTTAAACCTTGAAGAACGAGTAAAAGAAGTACCCAGACTATTCCATTCCTTAGAAATCATATCTGAAATAGCATCAGAAACTGGAAAAACCTCTGGAATAACCACATGAGGTTTATAAAACGAATTTAAACGTTTACTAGTTTTAGTATCAAGAGGACTAGTCTCCTCCATATCTAATGCAATCAACACTTCTTTTAATATAGAACGATTATACTCCATTTTAAATAAATAAGAAGATTTGTCAGTGTCAATATCTGAGGCAGGATCCTCTGAATCAGACAGATCCTCATCAGAGATAGATAAATCAGTATGTTGTCGGTCATTAAAAAATTCATCAACTCTATGAGAAGATTTAAAAGACCTTTTACATTTATTAGAAGGCGGAATGGCAGACAAAGCCTTCTGAACAGAATCAAAAATAAATTCTCTTAAAGGGACACTCAGGTTTTATTAAACTTTCATGATTCAGATACAGCATGTAATTTTAAACATCTTTCCAATTTACTTCCATTAAAAAAAGTGCACATTCTTTTATATTTACACTTGTTTAGTCACCAGCTCCTACTGAGCATGTGCAGGAATTCACAGACTATACGTATATGCATTTGTGATTGGCTGATTGCTATCACATGGTACAGGGGGAGTGGAAATATACATAACTTTGAAAATGGTTAGAACGTATTCTACTACTTATTTGAAGTTCAGACTAAGTGCTATTGCATTGTCTTGTTATCTTGCATTTGTTGATTATGCAAATCTACTGTGTTTACTGGTCCTTTAAATTCACACGAATATCCTGAGTATTAGATGCTGATGGACCAGCAACATGTATCAACTACTACTGATGGAAACATTCTCTGTATGTAAAAGTTTATCATGACAACTGTTACAAACCACAGCTGGAGGAACAGTTACCACAAGTTTACAAAAAATGCACTTAGCTTTGGTAGAACCGATATCAGGCAGCAGGATTCCAGTAGTAGATTCTGAGACAGGATCAGATTGAGACATCTTGCAGTATGTAAAAGAAAAAACAACATATAAAGCAAAATTATCAATTTCCTTATATGACAGTTTCAGGAATGGGACAAAATGCAAACAGAATAGGCCTCTGACATAGAAAAAAAGACCAGAGGCAAAAGGAATGATGTCTTAAATACAAAAATGTTTGGTGCCAAGTATGACGCACCACAAACTGAAAAACATTTTTTTTTTATTTATTTTTTTTAATAACGATTTTTATTGAAGTCATAAACAATTACAACATATAGAATATGCCCCAAAACATTTGCAGATAAGTGTATACATAGTATGATTAGCAGAGTATGGCAGATAAAACCATGAAGAGAAAACATTATATATCTGTATATCTCAAGTGTCATTACAAAATTTGGGCTATCTATATAGAGACTTCAGTTTTATAATAGAATAACATATATGTAGTGTAAACAAAAATGGTCCTCTCAGTGCCTTATAAATAAAATAGGATATCCAGTCAAATAAGATTAGGGCCAGGGAGGAGTAAGTTCTATGGTTTTATGGGGAGGGGGGATACAGTGGGCGAGAGCCGCTCGAATTAGAGTAGGGGGGGAGTGGAGGGCGGAGCCAGCCGGCAAGCCGAGTTTGTAAATGCTGTTGAATCTCAGGGTTTTCAAGTACACTTAAGTGGAGATATCCACTATGTACCCTATGAGTAACCTTAAGGTAGGGTATATAAAAGTACGAGTAGTTTCCTATAACGGATACGAATAGGGGAAGAAATTTGTATATATGGAAAGTAGAGGTCTGATACATGAGCCCCTCTCCTGGGGAGATGCCAGCTATAGGCGATGTGGGTAAAAGGAGTAGGGGTATGACCCGCCGGTAATAAATGCCGGCGGGAAAGGGAGGAGAGGGGTCCAATGGGGATGATGGATGACTATAACATGGCTATCAAGGGGTAATACGGACTGTCTCTATACGACCATGTAGAAGATGATGTTCATTAACCCATGTAATATACACTACCTATAACCCTAACATCGCAAAGAATATGGGCACAGCATGGATGGGTGGGAACCAAATTATGGTAATACCTTGGCTCACCATATGGATTACATTGGGTAGAGATAAACATATCCTACTTTGACTGCTGATCTAGCGAGGGAAGAGGAACTTCCATTATATTTATCAGTACTAGCTAGGGGGTGAATAGATGGTATGTGACGTAATTGGGTCATCATAGTGATTGACAAAAATCTCTGCTGAAAGGCATGTCTATTATAGTATAGGATAGGGGAGAGGCGTACTATCATGCAATAAGACATATACATAAACAGCATACAAGTAATAAATATCATAGTCATTTAGGGACCTAGTAGCTTATAAGACAACTCTTACTATAGTATATAATAACCTAAGCTGGTATATAAAAAAAAGTTTGCAAAGATTATCTTAAATTAGACCTTAAGATGAATATCATTATTAGGCATTAGTACAGTTTAACAAGACCGAAAAATCTATACTCAGTTTATTAACTTGTTGCAGGCTTCCTAATCTACCCTCAAACAAAGTAAGTTGTAATGTGATAAAAGGCTTGAATGGGATTTAGGTGATTCGTCATAGCAGGTGGGAGGTGTCAATACATAACTACTATACCATATAGTAAAGCATACTAGGAGGCCTAGTCTACATAATGCTAGGAAGCTTGGAGCTTGTCATGAACTCTCTGGGTAAGATCAGGTCTGGTAGGCTTAAATATATTATAGTAACACTATGGGGGAAGTTCCCATTATACAGCTTTAGGTCCAGTATAGTCAAGTAAAATTTAAAATTGAAGGCAACTTAAATAATCTATAAACAGCAACAGTAAGCAAGCTTGCCCAGGGTAAGCAGCAAGATAGGGTGGTTGTCTGAATATGGATTGCTACAACCTAATATTTCCATAATACTACCCATGGAATCCTAATACACAAATAATATCTATAAAAAAAAAAGATTCACCATATATATATCAGGCGTGATAACGCAATACTAGACATAGCATAACAATGTTTGAAATATACAGGTTTTATATTTAACGAAACGTTTTTTAGTGTATAGTAGCATATAAAAGAGGTTTCAAAATTAAAGCAACCCTGGAGTGATACTTTCTGCTTATCCCATATATCTAATATGTCCCAATATAATAGGTCAAACACAAACATCTCATGGTATAAGAATCCATAAGTAAAGGGGAACACAGATATTTCAAGTTATAATAGACATTACCTTTTTCATTACAGACTATATGGGCATCACTTTTAGTATTTCTAATATTCAGCATATGTGGAACCCAGTAAAAACATTAATAGAATCCACTGGAGCTACATATAGACCAAGGAGTATATTAGTCACAAGAGGGTCGCTTCAAGTTGTAATTAAAATGGGGCATCTATATATATAAATCCCAGCTAGCAGGCAAAATAGAAACTACTAAATAAACAAACATGCTTAAGAACTGTCACTAAACTTATAGAGTCAACTTATGAAACCAGATGGTGGCCTTCATACATTACATTGTTAGGATGAAGTGCAATGTATCAAAACGTTTATAACTGCTATGCATCTGAACCTATATAATAAAAAAATGTCTCAAATGATTCTCCCACTCCGATGCGGTTCTGACTCTGTATATAATCTAGTGGTAGTCCTTCCGACTCAGGAAACTAAGGGTCAACAGGGCACAGTATGTCATCCATTCTTAGAAGCAACATCTCCATTGCATATAGGAGCTTGCAGCTCTTGGGATCGATTACCGGTACCCGGTCTTGAAGCACTTTTACTGTGACGCTGGCAGTTAACTCAGCAGAGGATTTTTGCATGCCTGGGAATCTGTCAGAGCGGCGCTCTCTATCTAAGTCCCAAGCTGTACTTACATTTGCGGGCTCTGGAGTTTCTCAGCCGACTTTATAGAACACATATTTGCAGCCTATATCAGCAAAAATAGAGGTTGCAGTAACTATATCTTGAATGTGCATTCAGAATAGTTCAGGCTTGTGACTTATCTCAAAAAGAGAGCGTGGGAAATTATATATTGAAATAAATTAAGTAACCCATATCTGATGTATATGGGGGTGTGATAGTGAACCGGATAATGTGGAGCGGTATGCGCAATGTGTTCATGAACATGAAGCGATCACCAACGTATGCAGGAAAAAATAAAGCTGCAAACTCACTTAGCAGATGAGGGACATTAAGGGTATCGCATGTTCTGTACATGAAAGTAAGTTACGGTGTACTACATTTAAGCTGAGTGTGGGAGTTTTCTTCATTGGTCATGAGTGTCATTTTTTCGTTTTCTTTTAGTAGATGCTTTCGGTTTTATAGGAAAAATTGGAATAGAACTAGCCCAGACATTAAACTATTACCAAGCTTTTAATAGTTGCCTCAGGGCTCTGTAACCTCGTGGCGGGTTTGAGAGATAAAGTTCAAAGTAAAGTTCCGCTCTTACTGCTTAGCCCAAATCATTACTCAGTGTCTAAAGTGGGTTTGTTGAAGACCTTGTTAGGCATTTTGGTTTGTCCGAAAGTTGCTAAAAGTCTCCCTATAATAGCATTAAAAGCTGGAGCTCTTGCTGTATGCGACCAGTCAGCTTGGTAGCTGGCCCCGCCCTCCTGAAAAACATTTTTTGGCGCCAAAAATGTCCGGAACGAAACTCGAGCGTCATAGATGATGCAACCTCGTGAAAAGACTCGGCGCCAACTAAGACGCCGGAAATAACGAATTTGCGTCAAGAAACGTAATTTTCGCGCCAAAAAAGTCTCGCACCAAGAATGACGCAATAAATTATAGCATTTTGCGCTCTCGCGAGCCTAATACAGCCCGCAATTTAGAAAGAATCAATTTAAAAACCTCAGGTAAGAAATTTTTTTTATTTTTTTTTTATTTTATTTTATATATAGCATTTCCCAGATATGAAACTAACAGTCTGCAAAAAGGAAAAATACTGATAAACCTGAATCATGGCAAATATAAGTACAAACATATATTTAGAACTTTATATATAAAGTGCCAAACCATAGCTGAAAGTGTCTTAAGTAAATGAAACATACTTACCAAAAGAAACCCATCCACATATAGCAGATAGACAAACCAGTACTGAAACGAGAATTAGTAGAGGTAATGGTATATAAGAGTATATCGTCGATCTGAAAAGGGAGGTAGGAGATGAATCTCTACGACTGATAACAGAGAACCTATGAAATAGATCCCCGATAGGGATTCTACGCATATCAACGTAGAATCTAGCACAAACTTACTTCACCACCTCCATAGGAGGCAAAGTTTGTAAAACTGAATTGTGGGTGTGGTGAGGGGTGTATTTATAGGCATTTTGAGGTTTGGGAAACTTTGCCCCTCCTGGTAGGATTGTATATTCCATACGTCACTAGCTCATGGACTCTTGCCAATTACATGAAAGAAAATAACATTTTCTTTTATGTGAAGAACATAGGAATTTAAAGTATTCCTAACTCACTTCCAGTTTAGCACACTTGGTCTAACTTAATTTTGGTTTAGCGCGTGAGCACCACTTGTAATCTGAAGTGTGTGTAATTATAAATTAAAGAAACATTAAACTGCTGGGTTACCATACTACTGGTTTTTCATCCTGTGCCTGCATCTCTCTTCAAAGTTATTGTCTTATTTTCATTTATTTTTAGTGCTAGTTAGTGACCTTCTGCATCTTTACAATGGCAGACAGAAGGGGTTTACATTAACTGATCATTGATATTGCTGTCTAACAAGCAGTATCAAGAACTTCAGTTAAACTTGTACAATACAGAGCAATAACTGTACATTTTTGTAATGACTGCATTTTTCTTTGATTCCTTTGTTTTTTTTTACATGTGTTATGTACATTTTAAACTGTGAAAAATGCTGTAAATATTACAGCTCTTTTACTTTAAATTATGCAAGTTAATACAAAGTGAAAGATACAGCTGTGAACAAGCCAATAACATCACTGATCTGTGAAATTGCACTGCCTCTATCACAGGATCCAACAATATGTGCGTAACAAAATGGCAGTGCCCAGTATAAAGATGCAGAGAACTGGATTCTGTAGTGGGTTAAAATAAGAGAATAGCTTTAAAGAGAGTTGCAGGATCAGGAGAAAAAACAAACTGTGGTAACTAGTAAATATTTGACTTAGGTTGTAGTTAGCAATTCAATGTCCCTTTAAAATAGTAGAAGAAATATTGTAGCTACAGTAGAGATTGTCAGAAGATACAACAGGACCTGCTGTAGTACTGCTGGTTGCAGTGTTTGTAATTAGTGTATAGTCACACTACAAATACACTAAGTCACTCACAGTTATACACAGTTAACCTGTGTATAAAGTATTAGAAAAATAAATATTAAGGGAACACTAAAGTCAAAAATGTTATCAGAAATCAAAACAAATTTTTTTTTTCAATTAACTTATGTTAAACAAAAGAAAATTGCAGCTTTCCACAATAGGACAATAGGACAATAAGTGCATTTGAACAGTGCATACTGGACAGTAAGCCTTAGGGTTGCTATCTGTCTGGCAATGACCCAGACAGTTTGGGTTTCCATTTGTGTGTCCAGGTTTTGGTGGGAAACAGCCACGGCCAAAATGGTGACATTGTGCATTTGCAACATATTACACAAGTCTACAGTTATTTCTCTCTGGAGGGTGTCTGTAAGTGTCTTTATGTTTGTCAGTGTCTTTCTTTGTGTGTGAAAGAGTAAGTGTATTTCTATGTCTGTGTGAGAGAGTGTGTGTGAGCTTTAGTGTCTTTGTGTATGTGTGTCAGTGTCTGTGTGTCAGTGTCTTTGTGTGTGTGAGAGAGTATGTATGTTAAAGTGTGGGGATAATTTTGGAAGAGGAACGTAGGCCTTGATCACTGGAGTGTCATTTTCAGCTAATTTTAGATCCCAAAAGGCTACATTTTGATTCAGCACTATATTTTCATGATTTCAGCATAATCTCTCACTTGCAAATTGATTTTCAGATCCTCAATAAAAGTTCTATTTTCCCTAAGGAGCCAAAAAGTTCTCTGCAATAATACATTTTCATGTCACTTTTCAACAGCTTTTTGAAACTATTTTTAGATTATCGATTTTGGCACCCCAAGACACTCAATAACTCCTCGAAAAATGCTTTTAGAACATCTTTAAGATTTTTTTTACAGCTATTTCCAGTCTATTTCCTTGATCATATGTTAACACTCAGGAGGTATTCTAGAGGTTTATTTGTATACATGGTATTGATACATTAAAGCTCCATTCATCCATAGGGGAGAGGCTGTATACTGTCAACAGGGTGTATACATTTACATATGTATAGGGATATATACATATGTAGATGTGTTGATTACGTGATAATCTGAACAGCTGAAGCGATCAACAGAAAAACTCATTTCAGCACCCCAACATTAACAAATACCCTGATTTAATATCTAATTTTAGATATTTGATTGTAAGTCACACTCTTACTGTTGTGATTGTAACTAACAGTACTGGCTTTCTTAAAACCAGGTACTTAAAGGAGATTACTTAGTCACAACTATCATGGTTAACTATTTGTACTTTTTTTTGTAAATCGTGACTCTGCTGCCTTCTAGGCTCAGCATATTGAAATCACACGGAACACGTTCGCTCGGATTGATTGAAAAACCAGTTGACTGAGAGAACGGGGGTCATTAAACACTTAAGTGAGTGTGTAATGATACATCCAGGCAGCGGACATACAAGCTCCACTGCCCCTTCAATGCAAAGCCATCTTCTAAACTGGAAGAAGCATTCATGACTTTTAATAGATGTTGGGGCCCTGAATTGACTATAAAAGTATGTCCATCCTGCCAAGATACATTTGGCATTCATTCATACTGAGGGGCCGATTTATCAAGTGTCTGGCAGACATTATCCGCTGTAGCGAATCATGTCCGCCAGAAATCGATAAATGCCAACAGCATACTCTGTCAGCATTTATCATTGCACAAGCAGTTCTGGTGAACTGCTTCTGCAATGCCGCCCCATGCAGATTCGCGGCAGGGGGTGTCAATCAACCCGATTGTATGAGATTGGGCGGATTGATGTCCGCCGCCTCAGAGCCGGTGTACGAGTTAAGAAGCAGGGGTCTTAAGGCCGCTGCTTCTTAACTCCTGTTTCTGGTGAGCCTGAAGGCTCACGCAGAAACAGGGGTATACGGCCCCATTCGGGCTGTGATAAATTGGCCCCTGAGTGTTTAGAATATATAACAGTAATTTTCATGTCTCAAATATGAACAAAGTGGTTACAAAAACATTTTCGGGAGCAAATGACCAATAGATTCTAATCGACCCCATATTTTTAATATTAAGGCCATCTTGAAACTGGATATTTTGACAAATATACGATAACATGTACATTATATTTTATAAGTAAGTTTTCTATTCTCAAATATCAGGAATGTTGAGTACAAGAAGATTTAAAACTCTCAGTCCCTCAGTGGCCCGCTAATCATAGCACGGGTTGCAATACACAATATCACTGGACTGCGCTAATATTAGTGCATGACTTGATATTACAGGTCCATGGTAAATAGTATTTACCAGAGAAGGTTTAGTGCATCCAACATCGCGTTCGTTAGGGCAACCTATACTTTTAATGGAGAGAACGAATGTGCTAATATTATAAGTTGCACTCGAGCAAAAGTCAAAACTGTGATAGAATATTTAGTGTGGCTTGAGACCGGAAGTAAAGTCTAAGGGTTAAAAAAACATTTAAAAAACACATCCAAAAATGTTAAAATAAACTATTACACTTAAATATACACTTTTCAATAAAGAAATATAATTTTAATATTAATAAAAAAGTTTTAAAAGGGTTAAAAAGGGATATGGTATATGACAAAATGTTTGACTGCAAAGGCCCTCCAAGTGTATATATCAAATACAAACAGAATCAATTGTTTGGGGTTGCCATTTCCCTTGTTCAGAGAAGATTTGCCTAGTATTTGACCTTGTTAGGTGAGATCGGACTGATATACTTCAGGAAAGTTCTCCTCTGTGAAAAGCACAATTGGGCTAAAAGAAACTACTTCCAGGTGGTAATTGGGTCATAGAACAAGCCACTGAGATTGCTTATGTCTCAGCACATAGAAAAAGAAAGAAAAAGGGTCAATAGAAAAAGAAAGAATAAAGTATGTCCTGGCCAGCACTTCATTATTTGTTATGTGGCAAGAATGTTTGCTCTTAAGATTAGGGAAACATCTGAATCAGAAAACGCCAATGGAAGGTGCTTCAATAATAATGTATTATCCTTTCATATAAACACATTAAAAACAGTTTACACTGTATACCAAATAAAAATAACCCATACTCTGACTTACTCTGTGGGGCCAACTGAGTATGTCCGGAGCACTGGTGCCATCATCTGGGAATTAATCCCAAGTTCAGATTTACCCACCAGACAAGCGAGAGTCACATGCATGGAAGATATAGAGGAATGGACTACATAATGACTACAAACTGATGGAAGTAGCCAGTAACTATGCACGTCAGCATACACATCTGTTTTTAATGTGTGTTTATATTAAAGGATAATAAATTATTATTGAAGCACCTATCACTAACATTTTCTGATTCAGATGTATCCCTGATCTTAAGAGCAAACATTTTTGATGATGATGAGATAGTGCTGGACAAGGAATACTCTTTTCTTTCTTTTTCTATTGCCCCTTTATTTTTTATTTTTCTAAGTGGTGAGCAAAGTTTGAATTTATGCCCGATGCACCCTAGGATACACAGATATTATATAGGTATACTAGGTATCGCCCCAATATATTTATATGGGGTATTGAGCTAGAAAGGTTACTTTTTCTATTACCAAATATATATACACTCACCGGCCACTTTATTAGATAAACCTTGCTAGTACTGGGTTGGACCCCCTTTTGCCTTCAGAACTGCCTTAATTCTTTGTGGCATATATTCAACAAGGTGTTGGAAACATTGCTCAGACATTTTGGTCCATATTGACATGATAGCATCATGCAGTTGCTTCAGATTTGTTGGCTGCACATCCATGATGTGAATCTCCTTTTCCACCACATCCCAAAGGTGCTCTATTGGATTGAGATTTGGTGACTGTGGAGGCCATTGGAGTACATTGGACTCATTTTCATGTTCAAGAAACAAGTTTGAGATTTGTGACATTGGACATTATCCTGCTGGAAGTACCAATCAGAAGATGGGTACACTGTAGTCATAAAGGGATGGACATCATCAGCAAAAATACTCATGTAGGCTGTGGTGTTTAAATGATGCTCCTTTGGTACATAGGGGCCCAAAGTGTGCCAAGAAAATATCCCCACACCATTACACCACTAGCCTGAACCATTGATACAAGGCAGGATGAATCCATGCTTTCATGTTGTTTACATCAAATTCGGACCCTACCATCTGAATGTCGCAGCAGAAATAGAGACTCATCAGACCAGGCAACGTTTTTCAAATCTTCTATTGTCCAATTTTGTTGAGCCTGTGTGAATTGTAGCCTCAGTTTCATGTTCTTAGCTGCCAGGAGTGGCACCCAGCGTGGTCTTCTGCTGCTGTAGCCCATCAACATCAAGGTTCGACGTGTTTCATAGATGGTATTCTGCATACCTTGGTTGTAACAAGTGGTTATTTGAGTTACTGTTGCCTTCCTATCATATTTAACCAGTCTGCCCATTCTCCTCTGACTTCTGACATCAGCAAAGCATTTTCGTCCACGCAAATGCCGCTTACTGGATATTTTCTCTTTTTCGGAATTTCTCTGTAAACCATAGAGATGGTTGTGCATGAAAATCCCAGTAGATCAGCAGTTTTTTAAATACTCAGACTAGCCCGTCTGGCACCAACAACCATGCCACGTTCAAAGTCACAAAACTTCTCACCACAAAATGGCGAAATAACCAGCTTTCAAATGGGCTGAAAAAGTGGAGAGTAAAAGTTAACTTTTATTTAATAATGCAGATAAAAACGATTTGCCAAGCAATTGTGCATAAAACTATATCATAGCCAGTGAAAACAGCCAGCAACTATACATCTAGTCTAATTCAAAGTCACTTAAATCCCCTTTCTTCCCCATTCTGATATTCAGTATGAACTTCAGCAAGTCGTGTTCACCACGTCTAGATGCCTAAATGCATTGAGTTCCTGCCATGGGATTGGCTGATTAGCAATTTGTGTTACCAAACAGGTGTACCTAATAAAGTGGCCAGTGAGTTTATATATGTGTATATATAGAATCAGTGATAATGGTAGCACTCACTGGGTCTTAAACATATAGACTTTTATTATGTCTCCTGTAAAGTTGCGGGGTTGCCCCCATCCTCAGACAGCATTACAAAACAAACAGTGCCAACTTACTTTAAAGCCCTTCACCGAAGGACTCCATCCCCGCCATTGCCGGTGGCGTACCGGAAGTCACGGAAGCCCTATGTGTCTGGCCGGTGTGTATTCGTTGTCAGGGCTACAGGGATGCCACTCTAACATACAGCTGTCAGAAGGCAGTGCTATGTTAAAAACAAAAATAAAACATTATATATATATATATATATATATATATATATATATATATATATATATACATTATCCCACAAAAGTGAGTACACCCCTCACATTTTTGTAAATATTTTATTATATCTTTTCATGTGACAACACTGAAGAAATTACACTTTGCTACAATGTAAAGCAGTGAGTGTACAGCCTGTATAACAGTGTAAATTTGCTGTCCCCTCAAAATAACTCAACACACAGCCATTAATGTCTAAACAGTTGGCAACAAAAGTGAGTACACCCCTAAGTGGAAATGTCCAAATTGGGCCCATTTAGCCATTTTCCCTCCCCGGTGTCATGTGACTCGTTAGTGCTACAAGATCTCAGGTGTGAATGGGAAGCAGGTCTGTTCAATTTGGTGTTATCGCTCTCACACTCTCTCATACTGGTCTCTGGAAGTTCAACATGGCACCTCATGGCAAAGAACTCTCTGAGGATCTGAAAAAAAGAATTGTTGCTCTACATAAAGATGGCCTAGGCTATAAGAAGACTGCCAAAACACTAAAAATGAGCTGCAGCACGGTGGGCAAGACCATACAGTGGTTTCACAGGACAGGTTCCACTCAGAACAGGCCTCACCATGGTCGACTAAGAAAGTTGAGAGCACGTGCTTAGCGTCATATCCAGAGGTTGTCTTTAGGAAATAGACATATGAGTGCTGCCAGAATTGCTGCAGAGCTTGAAGGGGTGGGGGTCAGCCTGTCAGTGCTCAGACCATGCGCTGCAAACTGCATCAAATTGGTCTGCATGGCTGTCGTCCTAGAAGGAAGAATCTTCTAAAGATGATGCACAAGAAAGCCCACAAACAGTTTGCTGAAGACAAGCAGACTAAGGACATCAATTACTGAAACCATGTCCTGTGGTCCGATGAGACCAAGATAAACTTATTTGGTTCAGATGGTGTCAAGTATGTGTGGCAGCAACCATGTGAGGAGTGCAAAGACAAGTGTGTCTTGCCTACAGTTAAGCATGGTGGTGGGAGTGTCATGGTCTGGGCTTGCATAAGTGCTGCCTGAACTGGGGAGCTACAGTTCATTGAGAGAACCATGAATGCCAACATGTACTGTGAGATGCTGAAGCAGAGCATGATCCCCTCCCTTCGGAGACTGGGCTGCTGGGCAGTATTCCAACATAACAACCCCAAACACACCTCCAAGATGACCACTGCCTTGCTAAAAAGCTGAGGGTAAAGGTGATGGACTGGTCAAACATCTCCAAACCTAAACCCTATTGAGCATCTGTGGGGCATCCTCAAATGAAAGGTGGGGGAGCACAAGGTCTCTAACATTCACCAGCTCTGTGATGTTATCATGGAGGAGTGGAAGAAGACTCCAGTGGCAACCTGTGAAGCTCTGGTGAACTCCATGCCCAAGAGGGTTAAGGCAGTGCTGGAAAATAATGATGGCCACACAAAATATTGACACTTTGGGCCCAATTTGGACATTTCCACTTAGGGGTGTACTCACTTTTGTTGCCAAAGTTTTACACATTAATAGCTGTGTGTTGCGTTATTTTGAGGGGACAGCAATTTTACACTGTTATACAGGCTGTACACTCACTACTTTACATTGTAGCAAAGTGTCATTTCTTCTGTGTTGTCACATGAAAAGATATAATAAAATATTTACAAAAATGTGAGGGGTGTACTCAGTGTGTCTTTAGGAATTAGTGCCCATTTAGAAATAAAGAGCAATTGTGAGGTCAGGCTCTTATGTTGCAGAAGAAGATCTAGTTCGCAATCAGCTTTCCAATTCATCTTAAAGGTGTTTAATGAGGTTGAGGTCAGAGCTCGGTGCAGTCTACTCAAGTTCTTCATCATCCAACTCATTAAACAATGTCTTCTTGGACCCCGCTTTACGCACAGGGGCACAGTCATGCTGGAACTGGAAAAGGCTTTCCCTTTCTGTACCATTAAGATTACCCATTACTGGAACTAGGGGGCCTATCCCAAACTCTAAAAAAGACCCAGACCAATATCCCTCCTCCACCAAACTTTACTATAGGCTCTACGAATTCTGTTAGGTAGTATTCTTCTGGCATTCACCACATTCTTCCATCTGACTGCCTGACTGCCAGATAGTAAAAACAACATATTTCCACTGTTCCAGAGTCCAGTGGCAGTTGCTTAACTCCAGCCAATGCTTGGCATTACACATGTTAATGCAATGCTTCTGCACATGAAGCTCCTAATGCACAGTTCTTGTGCTGATGCTGCTTCCTAAAGCAGTTTGGAATCCTATAGTACTGCAACAGATGATAGACAAGTCCTATCATTAGTCTTGTTCTGTGAGTTTGTGTTGTCTTACACTTTGTGGCTAGACTGTTGGGTTTAAAGGTATACGGTATATGACAATGTGTTTCACTGCAAAGGTTTTTATTGTATATATACATACATGTCTAAATATGTGTATGTATGTACAGGGAGTGCAAAATTATTAGGCAAGTTGTATTTTTGAGGATTCATTTTATTATTGAACAACAACCATGTTCTCAATGAACCCAAAAAACTCATTAATATCAAAGCTGAATAGTTTTGGAAGTAGTTTTTAGTTTGTTTTTAGTTATAGCTATTTTAGGGGGATATCTGTTTGTGCAGGTGACTATTACTGTGCATAATTATTAGGCAACTTAACAAAAAACAAATATATACCCATTTCAATTATTTATTTTTACCAGTGAAACCAATATAACATCTCAACATTCACAAATATACATTTCTGACATTCAAAAACAAAACAAAAACAAATCAGTGACCAATATAGCCATCTTTCTTTGCAAGGACACTCAAAAGCCTGCCATACATGGATTCTGTCAGTGTTTTGATCTGTTCACCATCAACATTGCGTGCAGCAGCAACCACAACCTCCCAGACACTGTTCAGAGAGGTGTACTGTTTTCCCTCCTTGTAAATCTCACATTTGATGATGGACCACAGGTTCTCAATGGGGTTCAGATCAGGTGAACAAGGAGGCCATGTCATTAGATTTTCTTCTTTTATACCCTTTCTTGTCAGCCACGCTGTGGAGTACTTGGACGCGTGTGATGGAGCATTGTCCTGCATGAAAATCATGTTTTTCTTGAAGGATGCAGACTTCTTCCTGTACCACTGCTTGAAGAAGGTGTCTTCCAGAAACTGGCAGTAGGACTGGGAGTTGAGCTTGACTCCATCCTCAACCCGAAAAGGCCCCACAAGCTCATCTTTGATGATACCAGCCCAAACCAGTACTCCACCTCCACCTTGCTGGCGTCTGAGTCGGACTGGAGCTCTCTGCCCTTTACCAATCCAGCCACGGGCCCATCCATCTGGCCCATCAAGACTCATTTCATCAGTCCATAAAACCTTAGAAAAATCAGTCTTGAGATATTTCTTGGCCCAGTCTTGACGTTTCAGCTTGTGTGTCTTGTTCAGTGGTGGTCGTCTTTCAGCCTTTCTTACCTTGGCCATGTCTCTGAGTATTGCACACCTTGTGCTTTTGGGCACTCCAGTGATGTTGCAGCTCTGAAATATGGCCAAACTTGGCAGCTGCACGCTTCAGTTCATGGGCAGTTATTTTGCGCCTTGGTTTTTCCACACGCTTCTTGCGACCCTGTTGACTATTTTGAATGAAACGCTTGATTGTTCGATGATCACGCTTCAGAAGCTTTGCAATTTTAAGAGTGCTGCATCCCTCTGCAAGATATCTCACTATTTTTGACTTTTCTGAGCCTGTCAAGTCCTTCTTTTGACCCATTTTGCCAAAGGAAAGGAAGTTGTCTAATAATTATGCACACCTGATATAGGGTGTTGATGTCATTAGACCACACCCCTTCTCATTACAGAGATGCACATAACCTAATATGCTTAATTGGTAGTAGGCTTTCAAGCCTATACAGCTTGGAGTAAGACAACATGCATAAAGAGGATGATGTGGTCAAAATACTCATTTGCCTAATAATTCTGCACACAGTGTATATATGTATATTGAGCTAAATATAGTTTGGTGCTGTTTGTATAGTGACTCCCTTATAATTGCTGAACACCCTTGCTTGTTTTTACTGTTTCACCTTGGGGCCCTAGTATGTATGATTTGTTTGCACCTTTATTCACAATATTGCTTTGGCTATGTTCTGCCGGTAATTTTTACATTTCTATTAAGTTCTATGCCCTGCCATTATCTGTTTTACGTGTTTTGCTAATCACACTGCAGGCGTTCCATACGTTGGCTACTGTTTTTGTTTTTGTATTTCCTTGGGCTATATGTTGGATCGTAACTTTATTTATGTTTTTATGTTTAATTATACTCTTTTCACTTGTCCTTAGTCCTAGTCTGGGTCTTATTTTACGATTGTATCTTCATTTATCCAGTATTGCTTTAAACATTCCCACATGAGCCTGTTGAGCGGGTTATAATGCACTGCTTTGGGATTCATACTGATACATAGTAGATTTCTGAGTGTGACATTTCTTTTTCTTATGTATTTTGGTTTCCGTTGTCATTGATGCCGGCTGTATACCATAACACCAATCTGTTTTGCTTTGTTACATTGTATGCCCACAGATTGCTCTCTGGTATTCTTATCTCATAGTTGTTCTTTGATATCCTTTGTTGAAGGTTGCTAGATCTCAGACAGCACAGTCTATTTAGACGTTGTGCTTGTTTTCTCCACTGTAACATATTATCTGTATCTGCCTTTGCTCCTTTATCCTGCATGCCCTTGGTTTGTTCTTTGGGTATCCTCTGTTGAAGGTTGGAGTATTCCCATTACAAACTGCACAGTCTGTTTTTTAATTTTATTGGTGATGGTGATATAGGTAGTTTGTGTCTTGTTGCGTGTTGTTTCTATTATTCTATGTTTCTAGTATTTGTCTATATGTTTGTCTTTCAGATAATACCTGTCCTGATGAAGGCCCAACTGAGGGCTGAAACGTCGACCATGTATTAATGTTCTAAGAATAAAGCAAATATTCTTCTCAATACAAACCCTGAGAGTGCCCTTCTTCCACATTGTTCTCTAACTATCTCTCATAAGGATTGCACCCAGGTTGTGGCTGCCCCACCTGGTTGGAGTGCTGGGCTATATGCTATTTTGACTTTTTATATATATATATATATATATATATATATATATATGTACATGTGTATTTATGTGTTTTACTGTATATTTTTTGTATATATTTCACATTCCAATGTTTTTCACTTACAGGAAAATGTCATTTTTATTGTAAATACATGTTTCTTTATATATCTGTATATACCTATACGTCTATATCTATTCCTTTAAATAAAAAGGTATAGATATCTATTTTAAATAAACATTATAAGACATATATAAAAATATATATTTAATAATAATAAAAATTCTATGTGAAGAAAATAGGAATGTAAAATATGTGTACCATACATTGGGGTTCACAATTTAGGTCTAATGTGGTATCGGGTTAGCACACATGAAGAATTGATAACATCAATGCAAGTTATTGAAATTTAAAATCTAAAATATTAAAAAATATTAATAAAAATTATTAAAAATAATTATACATACTGTAACAAATATACATATTCTATAGATTATATAGAATTGTTTACAGTATGTAAAATATTTTTTTAATCATTTTTATTTGTATTTAATATTTCAATAACCCTCGTTGAAGTTAGCAATTTTTCATGTGCGTTAACCTGACACTGCATTCAGATGGAATACACCAAAGTTTCAGAGGAAACCCGGACTGGTGAAAAGCTGATGTGGTACCACTTTTTAAAAAAGGATGCAGGGCTGATTCAGGAAACTTTAGACCAGTAAGCCTGACAACGGTAGTGGGGAAGATACTGGAAGGGATTCTAAAGGATTATATTCCAAAGTATATTTGTGAAAACAAGACAGCATGGTTTATGAAAAATAGACCATGTCAAACTAATATTAATTAAAAGGAAGGAAGAATATTTGCTAAAGGAGAATCAGTTGATGTGAGATACCTAGATTTTGCAAAGACATTTGATTCAGTGCCACATGAGAAATTATTTTCCAAATGAAGGGACTTGGAGTAGCTAATAATATTACCTCATGGATAAATAACTTGTAAAAAAAAAAAAAAAAAAAAAAACAGGGAGCAATGTGTTGCAGTAAATTAATCATATTTAGATTGGACAAAAGTAATTTTCAGGTTCCCCCAAAAATCAGTACTGGGCTCTGTTCTTTTTAATATTTTTATAAGTAACTCAGAGTATAAAATAGCAAACCCTTATTTTTGCAGATAATACAACGTTGTGTAAGGTAATTAGGTCAGAGCAGGAAGTGATTGCTCTGCAAGGATATTTACAATAATTAGAAGAATGGGTTTAAAATGTCAAATGAGAAATACAAATACTAGTAAATATAAGGTTCTACATTTTAGAAGCAAAAATATGCAGGCAACCTGTTATTTAAATGAGAGAAACTTGGCAAAACAGAGGAGGGAAAGGATTGTGGCTTACTTATAGATAAGAAACTAAAAATATGTGTGTGCAATTATATGCAGTGCCTTTTAAGGCAAATAACATACTAGCATATTTTAAAAAAGGCATAGAGACATATTTATCAAATGTCTGTCGGACCTAATCCGACAGTGCGGATCAGGTCCGACAGACATTGCTGAATGCAGAGAGCAATAAACTCTCCATATTCAGCATTGCACCAGCAGCTCTTGTGAGATGCTGGTGCAATGCCACCCCCTGCAGACTCGCGGCCAATCAGCCACCAGCAGGGGGGTGTCAATCAACCCGATCATACTCGATCGGGTTGAATTCCGGCAATGTCTGTCCGCCTCATCAGAGCAGGCGGACAGGGTTATGGAGCAGCAGTCTTTAGACCGCTGCTTCATAACTGCTGTTTCTGGCGAGTCTGAAGACTCGCCAGAAACACGGGCCCTCAAGCTCCATTACGAGCTTGATAAATGGGCCTCATAGATGTAAGGTAAGAACACAGAATTCTGTCACTTTATAAATCTCAGGTAAGATCTCACATTGAGTATCAAGTACAGGGCTTGGGACCAATTTTAAAAAAGGACATTGTAGAAATAGAAAAAAGTTCAGAGAGGTTAACCTAATTGGATCTGTTTACTAATATGTTTACTTTATACAAATACTAGTCCTAAAGCCCGTGTACACGGGCCATTTTTTGCAGTACAGCAGTCCCACCCCTTGCTCTCTCTCTATCCCCCTCTCTTTTGCTCTCTCACTCTCCCCTCTCTTTTACTCTCTCTCCCCCCTTTCTTTTACTCTCTCTCTCTCCCCCTCTCTTTTGCTTTCTCTCTCCCCCTCTCTTGCTCTCTCTCTCCCCCTCTCTTGCTCTCTCTCTCCCCTTCTCTTGCTCTCTCTCCCCCTCTTTTGTTGTCTCTCTCCCTCTCTTTTGCTCTTTCTCCCCCCTTTTGCTGTCTCTCTCCCTCTCTTTTGCTCTCTCTCTTCCCCCTCTCGTTTGCTCTCTCTCCTCTCGTTTGCTCTCTCTCTCCTCTCTTTTGCTGTCTCTCTCCCTCTCGTTTGCTCTCTCTCCCCCTCTCTTATGCACTCTCTACCCCTCTCTTTTGCGCTCTCTCCCCCCTCTCTTTTGCGCTCTCTCCCCCTCTCTTTTGCACTCTCTCCCCCTCTCTTTTGCACTCTCTCCCCTTCTCATTTGCACTCTCTCCCCCTCTCTTTTGCGCTCTCTCCCCCTCTCTTTTGCGCTCTCTCCCCCCTCTCTTTTGCGCTCTCTCCCCCCTCTCTTTTGCGCTCTCTCCCCCCTCTCTTTTGCGCTCTCTCCCTTCTCTCTTTTGCGCTCTCTCCCTTCTCTCTTTTGCGCTCTCTCCCTTCTCTCTTTTGCGCTCTCTCCCTTCTCTCTTTTGCGCTCTCTCCCCCTCTCTTTTGCGCTCTCTCCCCCCTCTCTTTTGCACTCTCCCTCCCTCTCTTTTGCGCTCTCTCCCTCCCCTCTCTTTTGCGGTCTCTCCCCCTCTCTTTTGCGCTCTCTCCCCCCTCTCTTTTGTGCTTTCTCCCCCCTCTCTTTTGCTGTCTCTCTCCCCCTCTCTTTTGTTGTCTCTCTCCCCCCTCTCTTTTGCTGTCTCTCTCCCCCCTCTCTTTTGCTGTCTCTCCCCCCCTCTCTTTTGCTGTCTCTCCCCCCTCTCTTTTGCTGTCTCTCTCCCCCCTCTCTTTTGCTGTCTCTCTCCCCCCTCTCTTTTGCTGTCTCTCTCCCCCCACTCTTTTGCTGTCTCTCTCCCCCTCTCTTTTGCTGTCTCTCTCCCCCTCTCTTTTGCTGTCTCTCTCCCCCTCTCTTTTGCTTTCTCTCTCCCCCTCTCTTTTGCTGTCTCTCTCCCCCTCTCTTTTGCTGTCTCTCTCCCCCTCTCTTTTGCGCTCTCTCCCCCCTACTTTTGCGCTCTCTCCCCCCTCTCTTTTGCGCTCTCTCCTTTCTCTCTTTTTTGTGCTCTCTCCCCCTCTCTTTTGCGCTCTCTCCCCCCCTCTCTTTTGCGCTCTCTCCCCGAGCTCTCTCCCCCCTCTCTTTTGCGCTCTCCCCCCTCTCTTTTGCGCTCTCTCCCTCCTCTCTTTTGCGCTCTCTCCCCCCCCTCTCTTTTGCGCTCTCTCCCCCTCTCTTTTGCGCTCTCTCCCTCCCTCTCTTTTGCGCTCTCTCCCTCCCCTCTCTTTTGCGCTCTCTCCCCCCTCTCTTTCGCGCTTTCTCCCCCCTCTCTTTTGCTGTCTCTCTCCCCCTTCTCTTTTGCTGTCTCTCTCCCTCCTCTCTCTCTTACTGTCTCTCTCCCTCCTCTCTTTTGCTGTCTCTCTCCCCCCTCTCTTTTGCTGTCTCTCTCCCCACTCTTTTGCTGTCTCTCTCCCTCCTCTCTTTTACTGTCTCTCTCCCTCCTCTCTTTTGCTGTCTCTCTCCCCCTCTCTTTTGCTGTCTCTCTCCCCCCTCTTTTGCTGTCTCTCTCCCCTCTCTTTTGCTGTCTCTCTTCCCCTCTCTCTTTTGCTGTCTCAATCTCTCTCCCTCTCTCTATCCCCCCTCTTCTGCTCTCTCTACCCCCCTCTTTAGAGCTCTCTGTCTCTCGGCATCTGGCCCCGCCCGGCGCTGTCCACATCATGCCTGGCGCTCCACACCCGCCCAGCCACGCCCACTCTGCCACACGACGCCAGGTCAGTTTTAAGGCCAAGTGTGTTTGTCCTCGCGCGCAGTCTCTACTGCGCATGACAGCGTCGGACAAACACACTTGGCCTTTTATTATATAGGATATTTAAGGCCCATATAAATGGTTGGCAGAAGTGCTGTTTATTTCAAGACAATTGGTAGTGACTAGACATGTGCCGCAGCAAACAATAGTTTAGGATGAATCTTTCAGAATGAATATTCAGAAAAATCAGTTTTTCAGAATATTTGTCTGCTGTACTATTTGCTATTCATCTTGGTAAACAAATAAAAAATATTCAGGGAACATTTACATTCACTTTTGTTAAATGAATGCAAGTGTTCCTTTGCTACAGATGAAAACGTTTAGCCTTATATAATTACCTCTAGCGGGCTGGACAGCCACACTAATCCCAAGCCTTCTTCACAAAGCCAGAGTAATAGGAGGCTTAGTATTATGTGGATCCCAGAGTCTGTGCTGAAGGACCTTTAAAGCAGACTGTGGGACCTGCCGCTCTAAGCCTCCTATCAGCGTGGCCCGGGGCTCTGTGAAGAAGACTCAGGATTAGCATGGTTCTCTAGCATGCTAGAGGTACATATTTAACCTTTAAAATCTAATTTAAAGTAAATGAATGAATTCTGATGATTTATTTTCAATATTTGTTCATTTTCTTTACATTAGTGCAATTTTTCTGATAATTTTACGAAACGAATATCCATATTTACGTTTCATATTTGCATTTTTAACAAATCGAATGTACAAGCCTAGTAGTGACATGAGGCCATACTTTGAGGCAAGAGGAAAGGAGATTTAATCTTGATTTTTTACTTTGAGAGCAATCAAATTGTGAAACTCATTCCCTAAGGAGGTAGTGGATGCCACAACCTTTGATAAATTCAGAAATGGCTTGGATACATTTTTGTCTAAAATCAGAATTCAGGAATATGATTGCTTGTGTTAACTGGTTCAGCTTCTAATTGTATTAATATACTTTCAATTGGCAGCTTCTTTATTGTAAATCACATAGGATCTGTATAAGTTTAACTGAATGGACTTTTGTCTTTCAACCTAATCTACTATGTTATGTTACTATGTTATGTAAATGTCTGCACTAGTTAAATATAAGTATCAGAATGTTTCTTAAAGGGATATTCCAGCCAAAATTAGAAACCACATGGATGCATTTTGGTATTGAACAGAAGCATATTTGTAATATACATGCATTAGCAAAAATGCTTCTAATAAAAGCTATAGCTGTTTCAAAAGAGTATTCAGATATGCACCATGCACCAGCATTTTAAACACAGGACTTGCTCATAGAGCTTAGTGTGCATGTACAATCTAGTAATGACTCAATTTGCTAATTGCCCCACTGATTATCTGAGCAGCTGCAATATTTACAATGTAGGTGCAGTGAGAATATCTAGCTCTGCTTCACATGCACATGCAGATAAGATGTTACCACTAAAACAGTGATAACTTTTACTAGAAGCATTTTTGGCAATACATGTATATTGCAAATATGTTTGTATTCAAAGATGTATTTACATTTTGACCGGAATGTCCCTTTAATGATTTGAATAATGTATTTGGATATTTACATATATTAACTATCAAATAATATGAAACTGATTAATTACACACTTATAATCAGTGCTGAATTATTTTCCATGTTATACTTTAGTGTTGGCCTTAAATGTTTTGCTTCCACGAAGGTCTGGGAAAACCTCCTTGAAAAGCCTGCAGTAACCCTGTTTCTTGTCATTCTTATTGATTGGAATCACCTCTAAACAATGGACAGAAACCCCCAAGCTGCCATACCAGGATTTGGTGAGGTAATTCTGAATCAAATTTAGCTCATAGTTTGGATATTTACACATAATAGACAGGGGGCTAAGGGGTAGATTTATCAATAGTCGAGCGGACATGATTCACTGTAGTGAATCATGTCCGCTCGATCTCGCCAAATGCCGACAGCATACGCTGTCTGCATTTACCATTGCACAAGCATTCATAGTGAAATGCTAGTTGAATGCCGCCTCCTGCTCACCAGCTGCTAATCTTATGACCGCTGCTTTTTAACTTACGTTTCAGACGATCCTGAAACGATGGACATAGAAACTAGCATCTGCTGCTTGATAAATTTACCCCTATGCATCATGTGATATTTTATGACACTATTCAGCTTTAATATGACTACCCCTCTGTTGTTATATTGCCTGCCAGCTGCTGAGTTCTACCTAAACCTGACTATGGCCTAGTTTCCATTGAAGTTGTAAAGTCTGGAGACTGGTGTTAACGTAAAAATTCTCCATAGACTTTAATGGAGGTAAATGTTTATTATCACTAGATTCCCCAAGTTACCACCTCAATGGAAACTAGGCCTATGTCTTGGAATTCCATCCCTAACATCAAGTGGATGCCATCCACTGTGTTGAGATATTGACCCTGCCACTTATCAGCCTCTGGGTTAGCCTTAATAAACATTAATTATGTGTGTGACTTCTTGGCATTTTAGTAAAAATGATACAATAAAAACATTTATAAAAAGAATTCAGAGGGGAAAAAAAAACACTGGATCCAAGAGAACCTCTATAGCAGGGTTTCTAAACACCAGGCCGAAAGTACCCATAACAAAGTCATATTTTCTTGATATCTTAACTAGAGCACAGGTGAAATAATGAGCTGATGTATGAGAGCAGGTTAGTAACCATGGTTACTGATCAGCTGATAATTTTACCTGTGCTCTAATTAAGAAATTATGAAAATCTGGACTGTTAGGGGTACACGAGCAAGGACTTGGACTGCTCTAGAGTTCACTAACAAATCTCAACAATGGGCACCTGAAACCTTCCATACAGAGAAAATGAATTATTCTTTCCAGGCAAAGAATTCTGGGTATATAAACTAACATATGTAAACTAGCACAAATAAACCTACTGTGCAAGGTTAAATTACATTTCAGAACTTTAATCCCATGTTTTCATTTTCCTTTTATCTGTTGGCACTGATAGCATTGGGGGTTTCTGTTACTTTAATAACTTAGAGGACAAATAAATACAGTAAAATAGCATAATCAATAAATGCATAATAGAGAATCCAAAGGCACTTTTTTATGACACATTTCAAAGTTAATTTTATTTTCCTTCACACTACATTATGTGACAGCTGTCAGCCAATTACAAAATTCATATACAAATATTCTGTGAATCTTGCACATGCTCAGTAGGAGCTGGTGTCTCAGAAAGTGTTCATATAAAAAGACTGTGCATATTTAGATAATGGATATGAATTGGAAAGTTGTTAAATGTGTGTGCTCTATCTGAATCATGAAAGTTTAATTTTGACTTTAGTGGTCATTCAATCTTGCTTGTGAAAAATATTTTTTGAAAGAAAGTAAATATAAATATATGGAAACACTAAGGCCTAGATTTGGAGTTTGGCGGTAGCCGTCAAAACCAGCGTTAGAGGCTCCTAACGCTGGTTTTGGGCGCCCACTGGTATTTGGAGTCAGTGATTAAAGGGTCTAACGCTCACTTTTCAGCCATGACTTTTCCATACCGCAGATCCCCCTACGCCATTTGCGTAGCCTATATTTTCAATGGGATCTTTCTAACGCTGGTATTTAGAGTCGTTTCTGAAGTGAGCGTTAGAGCTCTAACGACAAAACTCCAGCCGCCTGAAAATAGCAGGAGTTAAGAGCTTTCTGGCTAACGCCGGTTTATAAAGCTCTTAACTACTGTACCCTAAAGTACACTAACACCCATAAACTACCTATGTACCCCTAAACCGAGCTCCCCCCACATCGCCGCCACTCGATTAAAATTTTTAACCCCTAATCTGCCGACCGCCACCTACGTTATACTTATGTACCCCTAATCTGCTGCCCCTAACCCCGCCGACTCCTATATTATATTTCTTAACCCCTAACTTGCCCCCCACAACGTCGCCGCAAGCTACTTAAAATAATTAACCCCTAATCTTCCGACCGCAAATCGCCGCCACCTACGTTATCCCTATGTACCCCTAATCTGCTGCCCCTAACACCGCCGACCCCTATATTATATTTATTAACCCCTAATCTGCCCCCTCAACGTCGCCGACACCTGCCTACACTTATTAACCCCTAATCTGCCGAGCGGACCTGAGCGCTACTATAATAAAGTTATTAACCCCTAATCCGCCTCACTAACCCTATCATAAATAGTATTAACCCCTAATCTGCCCTCCCTAACATCGCCGACACCTAACTTCAATTATTAACCCCTAATCTGCCGACCGGAGCTCACCGCTATTCTAATAAATGTATTAACCCCTAAAGCTAAGTCTAACCCTAACACTAACACCCCCCTAAGTTAAATATAATTTTTATCTAACGAAATTAATTAACTCTTATTAAATAAATGATTCCTATTTAAAGCTAAATACTTACCTGTAAAATACATCCTAATATAGCTACAATATAAATTATAATTATATTATAGCTATTTTAGGATTAATATTTATTTTACAGGCAACTTTGTTATTATTTTAACCAGGTAAAATAGCTATTAAATAGTTAAGAACTATTTAATAGTTACCTAGTTAAAATAATAACAAATTTACCTGTAAAATAAATCCTAACCTAAGTTATAATTAAACCTAACACTACCCTATCAATAAAATAATTAAATAAACTACCTACAATTACCTACAATTAACCTAACACTACACTATCAATAAATTAATTAAACACAATTCCTACAAATAAATACAATTAAATAAACTAGCTAAAGTACAAAAAATAAAAAAGAACTAAGTTACAGAAAATAAAAAAATATTTACAAACATAAGAAAAATATTACAACAATTTTAAACTAATTACACCTACTCTAAGCCCCCTAATAAAATAACAAAGCCCCCCAAAATAAAAAATTCCCTACCCTATTCTAAATTAAAAAAGTTACAAGCTCTTTTACCTTACCAGCCCTGAACAGGGCCCTTTGCGGGGCATGCCCCAAGAATTTCAGCTCTTTTGCCTGTAAAAAAAAACATACAATACCCCCCCCCAACATTACAACCCACCACCCACATACCCCTAATCTAACCCAAACCCCCCTTAAATAAACCTAACACTAATCCCCTGAAGATCTTCCTACCTTGTCTTCACCATCCAGGTATCACCGATCCGTCCTGGCTCCAAGATCTTCATCCAACCCAAGCGGGGGTTGGCGATCCATAATCCGGTGCTCCAAAGTCTTCCTCCTATCCGGCAAGAAGAGGACATCCGGACCGGCAAACATCTTCTCCAAGCGGCATCTTCGATCTTCTTCCATCCGGTGCGGAGCGGGTCCATCTTGAAGCAGGCGACGCGGATCCATCCTCTTCTTCCGATGTCTCCCGACTAATGACGGTTCCTTTAAGGGACGTCATCCAAGATGGCGTCCCTCGAATTCCGATTGGCTGATAGGATTCTATCAGCCAATCGGAATTAAGGTAGGAATTTTCTGATTGGCTGATGGAATCAGCCAATCAGAATCTAGTTCAATCCGATTGGCCGATCCAATCAGCCAATCAGATTGAGCTCGCATTCTATTGGCTGATCGGAACAGCCAATAGAATGCGAGCTCAATCTGATTGGCTGATTGGATCAGCCAATCGGATTGAACTTGATTCTGATTGGCTGATTCCATCAGCCAATCAGAGAATTCCTACCTTAATTCCGATTGGCTGATAGAATCCTATCAGCCAATCGGAATTCGAGGGACGCCATCTTGGATGACGTCCCTTAAAGGAACCGTCATTAGTCGGGAGACATCGGAAGAAGAGGATGGATCCGCGTCGCCTGCTTCAAGATGGACCCGCTCCGCACCGGATGGAAGAAGATCGAAGATGCCGCTTGGAGAAGATGTTTGCCGGTCCGGATGTCCTCTTCTTGCCGGATAGGAGGAAGACTTTGGAGCACCGGATTATGGATCGCCAACCCCCGCTTGGGTTGGATGAAGATCTTGGAGCCAGGACGGATCGGTGATACCTGGATGGTGAAGACAAGGTAGGAAGATCTTCAGGGGATTAGTGTTAGGTTTATTTAAGGGGGGTTTGGGTTAGATTAGGGGTATGTGGGTGGTGGGTTGTAATGTTGGGGGGGGGGTATTGTATGTTTTTTTTTACAGGCAAAAGAGCTGAAATTCTTGGGGCATGCCCCGCAAAGGGCCCTGTTCAGGGCTGGTAAGGTAAAAGAGCTTGTAACTTTTTTAATTTAGAATAGGGTAGGGAATTTTTTATTTTGGGGGGCTTTGTTATTTTATTAGGGGGCTTAGAGTAGGTGTAATTAGTTTAAAATTGTTGTAATATTTTTCTTATGTTTGTAAATATTTTTTTATTTTCTGTAACTTAGTTCTTTTTTATTTTTTGTACTTTAGCTAGTTTATTTAATTGTATTTATTTGTAGGAATTGTGTTTAATTAATTTATTGATAGTGTAGTGTTAGGTTAATTGTAGGTAATTGTAGGTAGTTTATTTAATTATTTTATTGATAGGGTAGTGTTAGGTTTAATTATAACTTAGGTTAGGATTTATTTTACAGGTAAATTTGTTATTATTTTAACTAGGTAACTATTAAATAGTTCTTAACTATTTAATAGCTATTTTACCTGGTTAAAATAATAACAAAGTTGCCTGTAAAATAAATATTAATCCTAAAATAGCTATAATATAATTATAATTTATATTGTAGCTATATTAGGATGTATTTTACAGGTAAGTATTTAGCTTTAAATAGGAATCATTTATTTAATAAGAGTTAATTAATTTCGTTAGATAAAAATTATATTTAACTTAGGGGGGTGTTAGTGTTAGGGTTAGACTTAGCTTTAGGGGTTAATACATTTATTAGAATAGCGGTGAGCTCCGGTCGGCAGATTAGGGGTTAATAATTGAAGGTAGGTGTCGGCGATGTTAGGGAGGGCAGATTAGGGGTTAATACTATTTATGATAGGGTTAGTGAGGCGGATTAGGGGTTAATAACTTTATTATAGTAGCGCTCAGGTCCGCTCGGCAGATTAGGGGTTAATAAGTGTAGGTAGGTGTCGGCGACGTTGTGGGGGGCAGATTAGGGGTTAATAAATATAACATAGGGGTCGGCGATGTTAGGGCAGCAGATTAGAGGTACATAGGGATAACGTAGGTGGCGGCGTTTTACGGAGCGGCAGATTAGGGGTTAAAAGTGTAATGCAGGGGTCAGCGATAGCGGGGGCGGCAGATTAGGGGTTAATAAGTGTAAGGTTAGGGGTGTTTAGACTCGGGGTACATGTTAGGGTGTTAGGTGCAGACGTAGGAAGTGTTTCCCCATAGGAAACAATGGGGCTGCGTTAGGAGCTGAACGCTGCTTTTTTGCAGGTTTTTTTTCTGCTCAAACAGTCCCATTGTTTCCTATGGGAGAATCGTGCACGAGCACGTTTTTGAGGCCGGCCGCGTCCGTAAGCAACTCTGGTATCGAGAGTTGCATTTGCGGTAAAAATGCTCTATGCTCCTTTTTTGGAGCCTAACGCAGCATTTGATTAAACTCTCGATACCAGAGTTAAATTTATGGTGCGGCCAGAAAAAAGCCCGCGGAGCGTTAACAGCCCTTTTACCGCCGAACTCCAAATCTAGGCCTAAATATAACTGTAAACAATTGTTTATGAACTTCTACAAAAGAATAATTTTTCTTTAGAGATTTACAAATGATTTCTTAAGAATCTCCTTTATTATCAGTGGTCAAGTCCTACAAAAAAAAGTGTGGGAACTCACCAAGACTTCCAACCCCCTCAAAAATAATACTGTTTTTTGTTGTAAATATTTTTTATTCATCTTTATATAACAATAATAAGATACAAACATTTGCATATATAATTTGTAGAGAATTTTGAGTTTTACTGATTACAGGTTCGTTTTCATAGCAAATCTCAGTGTTTTGATTTTGTTATATCTGACCCTTTAAGTACTACAAGTAAATAAGGGGGAAAATGAGGTTGAGGAAGGGGAAAAAGGTAGGGGGAGGGAAAACTCACATTTAGGTATATATAGTAGTCTTGTATACATAATATACTTAGGCCTAGATTTAGAGTTTGGCGGTAGCCGTGAAAACCAGGGTTAGAGGCTCCTAACGCTGGTTTTAGGCTACCGCCGGTATTTGGAGTCAGTCAGGAAAGGGTCTAACGCTCACTTTCCAGCCGCGACTTTTCCATACCGCAGATCCCCTTACGTCAATTGCGTATCCTATCTTTTCAATGTGATCTTTCTAACTCCGGTATTTAGAGTCGTGGCTGAAGTGATTTTTAGAACTCTAACGACAAAACTCCAGCCGCAGAAAAAAGTCAGTAGTTAAGAGCTTTCTGGGCTAACGCCGGTTTATAAAGCTCTTAACTACTGTGCTCTAAAGTACACTAACACCCATAAACTACCTATGCACCCCTAAACCGAGGTCCCCCCACATCGCCGCCACTCGATTAAATTTTTTTAACCCCTAATCTGCCGACCGCCACCTACGTTATACTTATGTACCCCTAATCTGCTGCCCCTAACACCGCCGACCCCTATATTATATTCATTAACCCCTAACCTGCCCTCCACAACGTCGCCGCCGCCAGCTAACTACAATAATTAACCCCTAATCTGCCGACCGCAAAGCGCCGCTACTTACGTTATCCTTATGTACCCTAATCTGCTGCCCCTAACACCGCCGACCCCTATATTATATTTATTAACCCCTAATCTGCCCCCCACAACGTCGCCTCCACCTGCCTACACTTATTAACCCCTAATCTGCCGAGCGGACCGCACCGCTATTATAATAAAGTTATTAACCCCTAATCCGCCTCACTAACCCTATAATAAATAATATTAACCCCTAATCTGCCCTCCCTAACATCGCCGACACCTAACTTCAAACATTAACCCCTAATCTGCCGACTGGAGCTCACCGCTATTCTAATAAATGTATTAACCCCTAAAGCTAACTCTAACCCTAACACTAACACCCCCCTAAGTTAAATATAATTTAAATCTAACGAAATTAATTAACTCTTATTAAATAAATTATTCCTATTTAAAGCTAAATACTTACCTGTAAAATAAATCCTAATATAGCTACAATATAAATTATAATTATATTATAGCTATTTTAGGATTTATATTTATTTTACAGGTAACTTTGTATTTATTTTAACCAGGTACAATAGCTATTAAATAGTTAAGAACTATTTAATAGCTAAAATAGTTAAAATAATTACAAAATTACCTGTAAAATAAATCCTAACCTAAGTTACAATTAAACCTAACACTACACTATCAATACATTAATTAAATAAAATACCTACAATTACCTACAATTAAACCTAACACTACACTATCAATAAATTAATTAAATACAATATCTACAAATAAATACAATGAAATAAACTAACTAAAGTACAAAAAATAAAAAAGAACTAAGTTACAAAAAATAAAAAAATATTTACAAACATCAGAAAAATATTACAACAATTTTAAACTAATTACACCTACTCTAAGCCCCCTAATAAAATAACAAAGACCCCCAAAATAAAAAAATGCCCTACCCTATACTAAATTACTAAAGTTCAAAGCTCTTTTACCTTACCAGCCCTGAACAGGGCCCTTTGCGGGGCATGCCCCAAAGAATTCAGCTCTTTTGCCTGTAAAAAAAACACATACAATACCCCCCCCCCCAACATTACAACCCACCACCCACATACCCCTAATCTAACCCAAACCCCCCTTAAATAAACCTAACACTAAGCCCCTGAAGATCTTCCTACCTTATCTTCACCATACCAGGTTCACCGATCGATCCAGAAGAGCTCCTCCGATGTATTGATCCAATCCCAAGCGGGGGGCTGAAGATGTCCATGATCTGGCTGAAGTCTTCATCCAAGCGGGAGCTGAAGAGGTCCATGATCCGGCTGAAGTCTTCTATCAACGGCATCTTCAATCTTCTTTCTTCCGGATCCATGTAGTTCATTCCGCCGACGCAGGACATCCATCTTCACCGACGACTTCCCGACGAATGACGGTTCCTTTAAGGGACGTCATCCAAGATGGCGTCCCTCGAATTCCGATTGGCTGATAGGATTCTATCAGCCAATCGGAATTAAGGTAGGAAAATTCTGATTGGCTGATGGAATCAGCCAATCAGAATCAAGTTCAATCCGATTGGCTGATTCAATCAGCCAATCAGATTGAGCTCGCATTCTATTGGCTGTTCCGATCAGCCAATAGAATGCAAGCTCAATCTGATTGGCTGATCGGATCAGCCAATCGGATTGAACTTGATTCTGATTGGCTGATTCCATCAGCCAATCAGAATTTTCCTACCTTAATTCCGATTGGCTGATAGAATCCTATCAGCCAATCGGAATTCGAGGGACGCCATCTTGGATGACGTCCCTTAAAGGAACCGTCATTCGTCGGGAAGTCGTCGGTGAAGATGGATGTTCCGCGTCGGCGGAATGAACTACATGGATCCGGAAGAAAGAAGATTGAAGATGCCGTTGATAGAAGACTTCAGCCGGATCATGGACCTCTTCAGCTCCCGCTTGGATGAAGACTTCAGCCGGTTCATGGACATCTTCAGCCCCCCGCTTGGGCTTGGATCAAGACATCGGATGAGCTCTTCTGGATCGATCGGTGAACCTGGTATGGTGAAGATAAGGTAGGAAGATCTTCAGGGGCTTAGTGTTAGGTTTATTTAAGGGGGGTTTGGGTTAGATTAGGGGTATGTGGGTGGTGGGTTGTAATGTTGGGGGGGGGTATTGTATGTGTTTTTTTTACAGGCAAAAGAGCTGAATTCTTTGGGGCATGCCCCGCAAAGGGCCCTGTTCAGGGCTGGTAAGGTAAAAGAGCTTTGAACTTTAGTAATTTAGAATAGGGTAGGGCATTTTTTTATTTTGGGGGTCTTTGTTATTTTATTAGGGGGCTTAGAGTAGGTGTAATTAGTTTAAAATTGTTGTAATATTTTTCTGATGTTTGTAAATATTTTTTTATTTTTTGTAACTTAGTTCTTTTTTATTTTTTGTACTTTAGCTAGTTTATTTCATTGTATTTATTTGTAGGAATTGTATTTAATTAATTTATTGATAGTGTAGTGTTAGGTTTAATTGTAGATAATTGTAGGTATTTTATTTAATTAATGTATTGATAGTGTAGTGTTAGGTTTAATTGTAACTTAGGTTAGGATTTATTTTACAGGTAATTTTGTAATTTTTTTTTAACTATTTTAGCTATTAAATAGTTCTTAACTATTTATTAGCTATTGTACCTGGTTAAAATAAATAAAAAGTTACCTGTAAAATAAATATAAATCCTAAAATAGCTATAATATAATTATAATTTATATTGTAGCTATATTAGGATTTATTTTACAGGTAAGTATTTAGCTTTAAATAGGAATAATTTATTTAATAAGAGTTAATTAATTTCATTAGATTTAAATTATATTTAACTTAGGGGGGTGTTAGTGTTAGGGTTAGAGTTAGCTTTAGGGGTTAATACATTTATTAGAATAGCGGTGAGCTCCAGTCGGCAGATTAGGGGTTAATGTTTGAAGTTAGGTGTCGGAGATGTTAGGGAGGGCAGATTAGGGGTTAATACTATTTATTATAGGGTTAGTGAGGCTGATTAGGGGTTAATAACTTTATTATAATAGCGGTGCGGTCCGCTCGGCAGATTAGGGGTTAATAAGTGTAGGCAGGTGGAGGCGACGTTGTGGGGGGCAGATTAGGGGTTAATAAATATAATATAGGGGTCGGCGGTGTTAGGGGCAGCAGATTAGGGGTACATAGGGATAATGTAAGTAGCGGCGGTTTACGGAGCGGCAGATTAGGGGTTAATAATAATATGCAGGGGTCAGCGATAGCGGGGGCGGCAGAATAGGGGTTAATAAGTGTAAGGTTAGGGGTGTTTAGACTCGGGGTACATGTTAGAGTGTTAGGTGCAGACATAGGAAGTGTTTCCGCATAGCAAACAATGAGGCTGCGTTAGGAGCTGAACGCGGCTTTTTTGCAGGTGTTAGGTTTTTTTTCAGCTCAAACAGCTGCATTGTTTCCTATGGGGGAATCGTGCACGAGCACGTTTTTGAAGCTGGCCGCGTCCGTAAGCACCGCTAGTATCGAGAGTTGAAGTTGCGTTAAATATGCTCTACGCTCCTTTTTTGGAGCCTAACGCAGCCATTCTGTGAACTCTCAATACCAGAGGTATTTAAAAGGTGCGGCCAGAAAAAAGCCAGCGTTAGCTACACGGATCGTTACCGACAAAACTCTAAATCTAGGCCTATGTGTTTATGTTTAGCTCGTTCTCACTTATTTATTGTACCAGTAGCTATATTAGTGTTCATTCCAATATAACATTACATTGAGAAACTGGTCTGATTTACCATAGTAGCTATGATACATTTCTTTTAATAATAGTAAATGCTAGGCTTCATTTACCGAATGTGATATGTTAGGAGTCTGAATTTTCTTCCAGTAGCATGGAATAAGCCTTTTAGAGCTATTAAGCATAACCTGTAGTAGGATTTCTTTATATTGGCAGTTTAGGCATGGTGTTTTGTTTAAGAGGATCATCTGAGGGTCTAGTGTAATATTTATATTTAGTTTATTATTGATATTTTTTTGTATTTGTTCCCAGTATGTCCTTATTTCAGGGCAGGACCACCAGATGTGTGTCATTGTGCCTAGGTTTCCGCATTTTCTCCAACATTTTGGGGATGCTTTGGGATATATATGGTGTAGGTGTGTAGGTGTAAGATACCACCTGGATGTTATCTTGTAATTGGTTTCAATTATACTGGCTGATATGGAGGATTTTCTAATTAGTTTAAAACCTTGTTTCCATTCTGCATCATCAAGTTGGATGTCCAGCTCCTTTTATCATTGAGGTTTATAGGAGACCGTTATATCGGAATTAGTCATCTGTATGATCCTATATGTTAATGAGATGAGGTATCTAGGTGCGTCTTGCATCAAGCACAGATTTTCAAACTGAGTTTTTGCTCTCGTAAAATTACTTTTGTAGGGATGTGTTTCTATAAAATGGAGGTAATAGAACCATGTATTCAAAGGGGTGCCTATTTCTGATTTTAGATTTAAAAATGTTTTAAATTATCTATCTCTAAAGAGTAGTGATATTGGTATGCACAAGTGATTTTCTTGTATAATTGTTGGGGTATGTGTTTGTGGTCCAGTAAAAAAATGTTTGTTCAGTAACGGTGCAAGGGGTGAAATATGGCTTTAAATATGTTCGTGGGAGATGAGTAATTTGTCCCATATACGTATAGTTTCCCCAATAAGGGGATTGTCGTAGATAGTAGTATGGCGATATTTCTTGAGGGTCCAGTAGACATCTCTTAGAGAGATATCTTTTGCGATTTGTGTTTCTAGAATTATCCATGGTTTGGAAGATGAGGGGTGATTCCAGTATATTATTTATGATAGATGGATAGCCCAGTAGTAGTTTTGGAAGTTTGGGATTCCCAAACCACCATTTTCTTTGGATAGATATAGAGTTGATCTTGATACTCTTGCTTTAATTTATGGAAAAGTTTGAGTGTGTCTTGTATTCTGATAGAATGTTTAGGAGTGCTGGTAGTGTGTTACACCTTAAATATTTTTTATTAATAAGGTGATAAAGTATTTGTAGCTCTTTTGCAAAGTCCCCCCTAAAGGATGGTTCTCAGATTTAGAGGCAGACTGACAGTGAGCGGATTTATATGAATATGGTTAATTAGCCCAGATATGGCCTGTACCTTTAAATTAGACAAATAGAATGTGGATTCAGTAAGGTTTACTGCCGTTAGTTAATGAAATAATGTCCCAGGTTAGGAAGGTATAATCAAAAGATATAGCGATATATATTCAATTTTGCCTGGCGAACAGACTAGCATTCATCCTTCTTCACACACACACACACTCCAAAAGATATGCCACTATGTACAAATAATATTTACAAGTTCAATCCGGTTGGTTCAAAGTCACTAAACTGTTTGCTGCATAAATTTCAGTAACTCAGTAGTCACAAAGTTTAGGAATAGTGCTTACTGTCGGTAACAAACAATAAGCAGGGAACAGACCTTCTCCTATGCGATCCTTCTGAGCGGCTTGCAGCGTGTGTGGCGGAACAGCCTGTGTGAGTGTGTCTCACTTCCGGTAATGGTGTGTCACTGCTGCGAGCTGAGAGAAGAGCTGTTGGTGATTCTGTGACAAGCAGGTAATCCAACTGAAATAAGATGCAAAGCTGAATAGAAAAGTTATCAAGAACGGAGGTAAATCCTGAGATAGGAATTATAGGTATTAGGACCTGAAATAAGGGTAAAGAAGACTTAGAGCATCTAAATTAGGATTACTCTAAGGTAACAACAACAATTATCAGGCAGTGATATGGTGTCCAAAACGAGGTTTTGTAAGGAGAGGAAGTAGGTGGGAGGGATATGCCTTAAAGGTATATCACATAGTGATTGTCTAATTTTGGTCAATGTGAAGAGAATATCGTCAGCAAAGAGAAGGCATTTGATGTTACATGGTCCAATAGTCACTCCATGTACTGTGTCTGTTCCACGTATCTGTGCTGCTAGGACTTCTACCAACAGAGCGAATAGTAGAGGGGATAGGGGACATCCCTGTCTTGTACCATTTTGAATAGGGAATTTTTGGGAGAAAGTGTTGTTTACTATCACTTTAGCTTGTGGATTGGTATATAAGGCTAGTATTTGTCTATGTATGACTGGGGCAATCCAAATTTATGGAGGGTGGACCAGAGGAATTGCCAGTCGACTCTATTAAATGCCTTCTCTGCGTCTGTGGATAAAAGGGCGATAGGTGTGTTGCTTAGAGATGAGTGGTGTATTATTTTAAGTAGTCTGGTGGTGTTATCCTTTGCCTCGTGGTTAGGTATAAACCCCACTTGGTCTGGGTGTACAAGGGAAGAAAGAAATTGTTTCAGTCTATTGGCTAGAATTTTTGCATAAAGTTTTAAGCCTCTGTTCAGGAGGGAAATTGGTCTGTAATTTGTGATTTTATTTGGGTCTTTGCCTGGTTTTTGTCGCATCTAGCATTTGGCTTGAGAAAGACACATCAGTTCCTATAGATTTTCACTTTCCATTAACATAAATTCTGAGTGATTTTATGTTAAATATAATTTTTTATTGTCTGAATGCTTTAAAAAACCCATAAATTTACATTAAGATAATGGTATTTTAATTAAACAGGTTTGTCATTCAAAAAATATATATAAATAAATTATATTTTAAACTTTTTTTTATTAAACCATAACAACTATTATATTTATTAATATGTGAACTAAGCAGGTGCAAAAACTTTAATCTAAAAAGGCCCTGCAAGCAGCCAAGATGTGCAGTTTGAAACAGGACCATATCTGTCCACAAATCCTTAGAAAAACTCTACCTGGAATAAAGTATTGGAATATCATTGTGGAATTGTCTGCATTCAAGATATAGAGCATGTTTTTGTTTCACTAATTCTTTTAAAAAATGAATTATTTTGAATTTGAAAACACAGTTAATAGCCATTCAAGTGATTTGGCACAATAATTCTGATGGATTGTAATGGGTACCTATGTATCTGATTCCTTCTGCAGAATTAAAGTGACAGTGTACCCATTTTTTTATCCACATTAATTTGTTACCAATGATCCTTATTACCTCCAAGAGTGTGATAAATTGTTTACAAATAGCATATTTACCTTTATTTCAGCATTTGAAATAGCTGACTTTGTTTGTAGTATCCCTTCCTATAATGAAAGCTTCTGTAATGCAGATGCCTGGGATTGAACCTGGTCTCTGTGCTTTTGGACCTGTGGTCTTTCTCTGAGCTACTGGAGGGTTTTGGCTTAACTTGATACTTCCCTGCTGCCTGTGCTGGCTGGCTGGCTCTATGGCTCCACCTGACTGCAGGCAGTTATATAATTAGGTAGAAAAACGAAGACAAAAAGAGAGGCGCACAAATGTGTGTATCGATAGAGATAAGGGAAGCACACACTTCAGAGGATTTGTACACAGGGTACTCACACTTTAACACAGCACACCAGTGTGCTTGTGGAAACGTGCTGGCAATCAGAGCTGGCCAGCTTGCTCTCTCCGGCTAATCTTCAGTTGCTGCGGCTCTCCGATAAATGAACTGTCTGGTAGTGGTATGCTCACAATCAATCTCCAGGCTCAAGTTGGTTAAAATAAACTTAAAACTTTTATTGCACAGAGTTGACAGGCATATATAAACAAGTTTAAAATTGCTACGCGTTTCTCGGCCCTCCTGGCCGTTTCATCAGGCATATCAAATCAGTTTTAAAACCGGCTTTTTATTGCCGCCACTACCAAACATTTCCACATACACACCCCTTCCTTGATGGGTGTGTACAGGTAAGTTGAACAACATAGGTGAATTCTTAAAGGAACATATCCGGACCTCTATTTGTTACAACAGTTTCAAGAATTTACAAAAAATATCTATTTTATTTTGCAAACAAATTAATCCTTACTTGAACTGTGTAATGTGATGTGAACATAATACAAACACTGATAATAACTTATAATGGTAATACCCCTGGTCTCATATCGGAGACCTTCTTTTTGGATGGGACCGAAATCCGACCAATCACAGAGCTGCATTTTGATAACTTCCATATGACACACATAACAGTATAACAGTACCACCAATCTATCTAACATACTAACAACGAGGATATTTCTACTGTAGTCTCCTAACAGTTCTACATATGGATAGACACTTGGTTGTGAATTATAATAACACCACTGGTCTAATATCGGGGACCCTTCTTTTTGGATCACCCTTCAGTAGATACAGGATCGGACCAATCCCAAGACTATATTCTGATGACTTCCATATAAAGTACATATTTGTGGTTCAGTATTGTAAACTATACTGCCAATCTATTTTTCATACTTACAACGTGGATATTTCCACTTTGTTCTCCTAACGAATCTACATGTGAGTAAAACACTTAGTTCTGTGACTCCCTAAATCTTAACTAATACATCTAATATTGTGACTAACTACGATTATGTGATTCTACTCTGATCTGACAAATCTAGTAATAGATTAGTGAGGTCATGGTGATGTGTATTGTGTTAATGGTTATATGATGTGATGGTGTGCTAATAAATACTTAATGTGAATGATGTGAATATTATTTAGGACATATGTGATTTGAGTGGATAGTCTATATCCATTTATCATATTTGTGATTATTAATATTTTGGAAATTTTAACATTATTGGCATATACGCCAAGTGTTAATATAATTGTGTTGTGTACTATGTTATAAATTACATCATATAATAGAAATCTAATATATGGTTTGTGAGGGCTTGATAAGTGACTATGTGCTCGTATATGTTAACAAATTCGACATCGATTATTACATAGTTTATGTGATATATATACTAGTGGAGATAGATTGTGTAAGACTAGGTCTGGTACCATAGTGGATAGCATTATCAAAGTCTCCTAAGTGTGGAGCCCTTAATGTCCCTTTTGTGTTTCCCTAACCGGACAAGGGGTTTTTTTTAGAGGTGAGTCACCTAAAATGCGGCCGAGTCTATTACCTCATTAAGGCCATTAGGAAAAAGTGTACCAAACCTATAGATCCAGTACGTTTCCCTTTGACGTAATTTGGTAAACCTGTTGTATCTACAAGAACTGGGGATACTTTCTAGAGGTGTTATGGTATAGGGACAAGTTTCTCCATTGTGCTCATGAACATAGTGTCTTGATACACTATGTTTCATGGATTTTTTCTTTATGTTTCGGCTATGTTCACTCCATCTTTTTCGGATATTTCGGATAGTGCGCCCCAAATACTGTTGTCCACATCTACATGATAAGACGTAGACTACATATGAGGAGCTGCATGTTAGATGATTATTGATAGGAAAAATTTCCCCTGTAGTATGTGATTTAATTGTTTTGGTCTTATGTGTAATGTGTTTGCACATGTGGCATCTAGTTTTGCCACATTTAAAAACCCCCCTTTGACCTGTTAGATAATTTTGTGTTGATTTTCCTCTACCTTTTTTCGAAATAACCACCTTACTGGGAGCTAGGGATTGTTTGAACGTAGGTGCTCGTTTGTATATTACGTTTGGTGCACTATGTAGATCTTTCTTCAAAATAGGGTCTTTTAATAATATTGGCCAGTGTTTTTGTAATACTTTTTTTATATGTTTAGCATTGGAGTTATATTGGGTCACAAAACAGGGTTGCTGAGGTTTCTCTAGAGCCTCATTATCTGCTATTGTAATTTTTTTCTTCATTTGGAGCATAGTGGGTCTATCCAATTTATATGCTTTTTCATATCCACTCATAATGATGTCCCTAGGGTAACCTTTTTCCTCAAATCTCTGGATAAGAATCTTAGATTGTTCACAAAATCTCTCTAATGAACTACAATTTCTTCTAATTCTGCAAAATTGGCTATATGGTATACTGTTTTTCCATTGATGGTAATGGTTGCTATTGTAGTGAAGGAAATTATTGCTATCCACAGTTTTGAAAAAAGTGGATGTGGCTATGTTGTGTTCAGTGTCCCATGCTAGGATTAGATCAAGAAATTCTATGGATTCTCGTTGTATATTAGAGGTGAACTGTATACCCATAGAGTTTTTGTTCAGATAAGAACAAAATAATCTGGCCTCATCCACTGTCCCCCTAAAAATAAAAATCAAATCGTCTATATAGCGGCCATAGAACACCAGGTTTGCCTCCCAGTTCGAGTTGTATATATAATTCTCCTCGAAATGTCCCATAAAGAGATTAGCAAAACTGGGGGCAAACCTGGTGCCCATGGCCGTCCCCTTTACCTGCAAATAAAAATCATCCAAGAATTGAAAATAATTGTGTTTGAGTATAAACTCAATAAGTGTCAAAATGTATTCTTTTTGGGTACTAGGCATGTACATATCCGAATCCAAATAATGTTTAGTGGCGAGTATTCCTAATTCATCGGAGATATTTGAGTAGAGGGCACTAACATCTGCTGTTATCCACAAAGCATCCTTCTCATGTTTAAAATCCTTGATCTTAAATAATAGATCAGTGGTATCCCGAATGAATGAGGGTAAATTTTGAACGTACTTTTGCAAAAAGTTATCAATATATTGAGATAACTTATCAGTCAGACCATTGATGCCCGCAATGATGGGGCGGCCGGGTGGTTTAAGACAATTCTTGTGGATCTTTGGAAGATGGTAGTAGTAAGGGGTTGACGGATGTGTGGGAGTCAAAAATTTTCGTTCCTTGGTGTTTAGTATCCCCTTACCACTACCATCCTCCAAAACATCCAACAATTTCCCCAAAAATACAGCTGTGGGATCTGCATCCAATTTCCTGTAATATTCCACATTTAAAAGGATATTATAAGCCTCATTCACATAATCTTTGTAGTCCTGAAGGACAATCCCCCCACCCTTGTCCGCCTGTCTAATTACCAAATTAGAATCATTGGCCAGGGATTTGAGGGCTCTTTCCTCATTAGGCCAAAGTCTTGTGTGTTTATTTAATTTACTGGATAATTTGTTAAAATCTTCCATTACCAACTGTTGGAAAAGGTCTATATATGTGACATCCTCCTTAGGGGGATTAAAATTGGATGGTAATGATAATGTGGTATGTATATATCCTTCAAACAGGTCCTCCGCTATAAGATCTGGTTCAGCATAAATGGTCTGGGTCTGGCTGTTCATGGAATTAGTAATAATTGGCAATCCCTCCACATTTCTTTTTTTGAGATTTTTTATAGAGAAGTATCTCTGTAGAGATAATTTCCTGGTATATTTATTCAAATCAACGAATAAATCGAACAGTTTATGGGGGTTCGGGGGGCAGTAAGACAGACCCCTACCCAAAATTCTAACCTCATCGTTAGTTAGTTCGTGTGTGGATAAATTAAATATACCTTTGGCTAGTTTTTGTAGTTGCTTTTTTTGTGTGGTGTTGCCTCTCCCTCGTCTTCCCCGTTGGGGTAAGGTCTTTTCTTTTGTTGTTGTTGTACATGAGGGTGCTGCGGTTGTTGTGTATTCTGATGTTGTTGTAATGGAATCTTGGGTGGACCTATATTCCTCCTCCATAAGGGGGCCAAGTTCGGAACCCCTAAAAAATTACTCTTGGAGGTGGATGGTATCTCCACCCTTTGATGACTAGTTTGGCCTTGATCATTTTGGAGGTTAGGTAAGTTAAAATTTTGATGGTCATTACCCTGATGTCTATTCCCCCCAGGGTTAGGTGAATTGAAGTTTTGATGGTCGTTACCCTGATATCTGTTCCCCCCAGAATTGTACTGGAGGGGTTCAAATCGATTGTATAATGGAATATGATTGGGATTCTGATAGTCATAATGACTATAAGAATTATTCTTATTTTTATTCCTATTGTGTTGGTAATTATACTGGTAGGGTTGTCTGTTTTGAAATTTCCTATTGTTAGTATTATGTTCCTCCCACTGGGATGTTTGTAATGGTTCTAATGTATTTCTATGATGAGGTATCGATTGGTATGGAGTTTTTGTATTGTTCCTATTCTTAAATGGTACCCTTGTCCATCCCTCATTGTTCTCTTTTGGACCTGCAGTTTTTTTATTATATGTGTATACCGTACCCTCTGCATAGTCCTCCTCATCTCTTTTGAATTTCCCATTCTTAATTCTAATGATATCATTTTGGTATTCATCCACCATTTTTAAGGTTTCAGTATTTAGTCTATTATATTCTGAATGGTCTCTCATGGGTTCCAATTCTTTTTGGATAGCTTCTATCTCTTTTTCCAAATTTTCCACTAGATTTTGTCTATGTGAGATCAATAAATCTATTAGATTAAAGGAACAATCATCTAGTATTTCATACCATTTTTTGGTCAATTCTTGATCATTTTTAAAGGAGCAGTGTTTGAATAATCTAAGTCCTCTTGGGATCTGCTTTTTTTCCTTATACTTCTTTAAACAGTCCAGGTCCCACCAGTGTCTATGCTCATTTTTTAAAAGATCACCTAATTTATTAAACATGGTGTCTATACTTTTGATCACTAGGGGGCCTGGACTGTCCCCTTCAGTACTGGACGGAGGATTAAAAGAATTCCTCCTGTTAGTTCTCTCCAGTGCTGATAACATTTTGGGAAGAAGAAATGTTTTCCCAACCTTATATTGTGTACCCCCTACTACCTAATTAAAACCGATGTATTGAGACCCAAACTGCAACAAATATATACAGAATAAAATATAATACAAAGAGGTCCCAATAGTTTATACTGGAAAAATTGCCGCTCAAATATGTGCAATGGTAAAATAGCTCAGTAAAATTGTATGAGTCACAATGTAATTACATTAGTATTACATTGTGACTCATACAATTTTACTGAGCTATTTTACCATTGCACATATTTGAGCGGCAATTTTTCCAGTATAAACTATTGGGACCTCTTTGTATTATATTTTATTCTGTATATATTTGTTGCAGTTTGGGTCTCAATACATCGGTTTTAATTAGGTAGTAGGGGGTACACAATATAAGGTTGGGAAAACATTTCTTCTTCCCAAAATGTTATCAGCACTGGAGAGAACTAACAGGAGGAATTCTTTTAATCCTCCGTCCAGTACTGAAGGGGACAGTCCAGGCCCCCTAGTGATCAAAAGTATAGACACCATGTTTAATAAATTAGGTGATCTTTTAAAAAATTAGCATAGACACTGGTGGGACCTGGACTGTTTAAAGAAGTATAAGGAAAAAAAGCAGATCCCAAGAGGACTTAGATTATTCAAACACTGCTCCTTTAAAAATGATCAAGAATTGACCAAAAAATGGTATGAAATACTAGATGATTGTTCCTTTAATCTAATAGATTTATTGATCTCACATAGACAAAATCTAGTGGAAAATTTGGAAAAAGAGATAGAAGCTATCCAAAAAGAATTGGAACCCATGAGAGACCATTCAGAATATAATAGACTAAATACTGAAACCTTAAAAATGGTGGATGAATACCAAAATGATATCATTAGAATTAAGAATGGGAAATTCAAAAGAGATGAGGAGGACTATGCAGAGGGTACGGTATACACATATAATAAAAAAACTGCAGGTCCAAAAGAGAACAATGAGGGATGGACAAGGGTACCATTTAAGAATAGGAACAATACAAAAACTCCATACCAATCGATACCTCATCATAGAAATACATTAGAACCATTACAAACATCCCAGTGGGAGGAACATAATACTAACAATAGGAAATTTCAAAACAGACAACCCTACCAGTATAATTACCAACACAATAGGAATAAAAATAAGAATAATTCTTATAGTCATTATGACTATCAGAATCCCAATCATATTCCATTATACAATCGATTTGAACCCCTCCAGTACAATTCTGGGGGGAACAGATATCAGGGTAACGACCATCAAAACTTCAATTCACCTAACCCTGGGGGGAATAGACATCAGGGTAATGACCATCAAAATTTTAACTTACCTAACCTCCAAAATGATCAAGGCCAAACTAGTCATCAAAGGGTGGAGATACCATCTACCTCCAAGAGTAATTTTTTAGGGGTTCCGAACTTGGCCCCCTTATGGAGGAGGAATATAGGTCCACCCAAGATTCCATTACAACAACATCAGAATACACAACAACCGCAGCACCCTCATGTACAACAACAACAAAAGAAAAGACCTTACCCCAACGGGGAAGACGAGGGAGAGGCAACACCACACAAAAAAAGCAACTACAAAAACTAGCCAAAGGTATATTTAATTTATCCACACACGAACTAACTAACGATGAGGTTAGAATTTTGGGTAGGGGTCTGTCTTACTGCCCCCCGAACCCCCATAAACTGTTCGATTTATTCGTTGATTTGAATAAATATACCAGGAAATTATCTCTACAGAGATACTTCTCTATAAAAAATCTCAAAAAAAGAAACGTGGAGGGATTGCCAATTATTACTAATTCCATGAACAGCCAGACCCAGACCATTTATGCTGAACCAGATCTTATAGCGGAGGACCTGTTTGAAGGATATATACATACCACATTATCATTACCATCCAATTTTAATCCCCCTAAGGAGGATGTCACATATATAGACCTTTTCCAACAGTTGGTAATGGAAGATTTTAACAAATTATCCAGTAAATTAAATAAACACACAAGACTTTGGCCTAATGAGGAAAGAGCCCTCAAATCCCTGGCCAATGATTCTAATTTGGTAATTAGACAGGCGGACAAGGGTGGGGGAATTGTCCTTCAGGACTACAAAGATTATGTGAATGAGGCTTATAATATCCTTTTAAATGTGGAATATTACAGGAAATTGGATGCAGATCCCACAGCTGTATTTTTGGGGAAATTGTTGGATGTTTTGGAGGATGGTAGTGGTAAGGGGATACTAAACACCAAGGAACGAAAAATTTTTGACTCCCACACATCCGTCAACCCCTTACTACTACCATCTTCCAAAGATCCACAAGAATTGTCTTAAACCACCCGGCCGCCCCATCATTGCGGGCATCAATGGTCTGACTGATAAGTTATCTCAATATATTGATAACTTTTTGCAAAAGTACGTTCAAAATTTACCCTCATTCATTCGGGATACCACTGATCTATTATTTAAGATCAAGGATTTTAAACATGAGAAGGATGCTTTGTGGATAACAGCAGATGTTAGTGCCCTCTACTCAAATATCTCCCATGAATTAGGAATACTCGCCACTAAACATTATTTGGATTCGGATATGTACATGCCTAGTACCCAAAAAGAATACATTTTGACACTTATTGAGTTTATACTCAAACACAATTATTTTCAATTCTTGGATGATTTTTATTTGCAGGTAAAGGGGACGGCCATGGGCACCAGGTTTGCCCCCAGTTTTGCTAATCTCTTTATGGGACATTTCGAGGAGAATTATATATACAACTCGAACTGGGAGGCAAACCTGGTGTTCTATGGCCGCTATATAGACGATTTGATTTTTATTTTTAGGGGGACAGTGGATGAGGCCAGATTATTTTGTTCTTATCTGAACAAAAACTCTATGGGTATACAGTTCACCTCTAATATACAACGAGAATCCATAGAATTTCTTGATCTAATCCTAGCATGGGACACTGAACACAACATAGCCACATCCACTTTTTTCAAAACTGTGGATAGCAATAATTTCCTTCACTACAATAGCAACCATTACCATCAATGGAAAAACAGTATACCATATAGCCAATTTTGCAGAATTAGAAGAAATTGTAGTTCATTAGAGAGATTTTGTGAACAATCTAAGATTCTTATCCAGAGATTTGAGGAAAAAGGTTACCCTAGGGACATCATTATGAGTGGATATGAAAAAGCATATAAATTGGATAGACCCACTATGCTCCAAATGAAGAAAAAAATTACAATAGCAGATAATGAGGCTCTAGAGAAACCTCAGCAACCCTGTTTTGTGACCCAATATAACTCCAATGCTAAACATATAAAAAAAGTATTACAAAAACACTGGCCAATATTATTAAAAGACCCTATTTTGAAGAAAGATCTACATAGTGCACCAAACGTAATATACAAACGAGCACCTACGTTCAAACAATCCCTAGCTCCCAGTAAGGTGGTTATTTCGAAAAAAGGTAGAGGAAAATCAACACAAAATTATCTAACAGGTCAAAGGGGGGTTTTTAAATGTGGCAAAACTAGATGCCACATGTGCAAACACATTACACATAAGACCAAAACAATTAAATCACATACTACAGGGGAAATTTTTCCTATCAATAATCATCTAACATGCAGCTCCTCATATGTAGTCTACGTCTTATCATGTAGATGTGGACAACAGTATTTGGGGCGCACTATCCGAAATATCCGAAAAAGATGGAGTGAACATAGCCGAAACATAAAGAAAAAATCCATGAAACATAGTGTATCAAGACACTATGTTCATGAGCACAATGGAGAAACTTGTCCCTATACCATAACACCTCTAGAAAGTATCCCCAGTTCTTGTAGATACAACAGGTTTACCAAATTACGTCAAAGGGAAACGTACTGGATCTATAGGTTTGGTACACTTTTTCCTAATGGCCTTAATGAGGTAATAGACTCGGCCGCATTTTAGGTGACTCACCTCTAAAAAAAACCCCTTGTCCGGTTAGGGAAACACAAAAGGGACATTAAGGGCTCCACACTTAGGAGACTTTGATAATGCTATCCACTATGGTACCAGACCTAGTCTTACACAATCTATCTCCACTAGTATATATATCACATAAACTATGTAATAATCGATGTCGAATTTGTTAACATATACGAGCACATAGTCACTTATCAAGCCCTCACAAACCATATATTAGATTTCTATTATATGATGTAATTTATAACATAGTACACAACACAATTATATTAACACTTGGCGTATATGCCAATAATGTTAAAATTTCCAAAATATTAATAATCACAAATATGATAAATGGATATAGACTATCCACTCAAATCACATATGTCCTAAATAATATTCACATCATTCACATTAAGTATTTATTAGCACACCATCACATCATATAACCATTAACACAATACACATCACCATGACCTCACTAATCTATTACTAGATTTGTCAGATCAGAGTAGAATCACATAATCGTAGTTAGTCACAATATTAGATGTATTAGTTAAGATTTAGGGAGTCACAGAACTAAGTGTTTTACTCACATGTAGATTCGTTAGGAGAACAAAGTGGAAATATCCACGTTGTAAGTATGAAAAATAGATTGGCAGTATAGTTTACAATACTGAACCACAAATATGTACTTTATATGGAAGTCATCAGAATATAGTCTTGGGATTGGTCCGATCCTGTATCTACTGAAGGGTGATCCAAAAAGAAGGGTCCCCGATATTAGACCAGTGGTGTTATTATAATTCACAACCAAGTGTCTATCCATATGTAGAACTGTTAGGAGACTACAGTAGAAATATCCTCGTTGTTAGTATGTTAGATAGATTGGTGGTACTGTTATACTGTTATGTGTGTCATATGGAAGTTATCAAAATGCAGCTCTGTGATTGGTCGGATTTCGGTCCCATCCAAAAAGAAGGTCTCCGATATGAGACCAGGGGTATTACCATTATAAGTTATTATCAGTGTTTGTATTATGTTCACATCACATTACACAGTTCAAGTAAGGATTAATTTGTTTGCAAAATAAAATAGATATTTTTTGTAAATTCTTGAAACTGTTGTAACAAATAGAGGTCCGGATATGTTCCTTTAAGAATTCACCTATGTTGTTCAACTTACCTGTACACACCCATCAAGGAAGGGGTGTGTTTGTGGAAATGTTTGGTAGTGGCGGCAATAAAAAGCCGGTTTTAAAACTGATTTGATATGCCTGATGAAACGGCCAGGAGGGCCGAGAAACGCGTAGCAATTTTAAACTTGTTTATATATGCCTGTCAACTCTGTGCAATAAAAGTTTTAAGTTTATTTTAACCAACTTGAGCCTGGAGATTGATTGTGAGCATACCACTACCAGACAGTTCATTTATCGGAGAGCCGCAGCAACTGAAGATTAGCCGGAGAGAGCAAGCTGGCCAGCTCTGATTGCCAGCACGTTTCCACAAGCACACTGGTGTGCTGTGTTAAAGTGTGAGTACCCTGTGTACAAATCCTCTGAAGTGTGTGCTTCCCTTATCTCTATCGATACACACATTTGTGCGCCTCTCTTTTTGTCTTCGTTTTTCAGAAAATACGTGTTCCACTTGGGATCGGTGTGGAGAGTGCAGCCGAAAAGGGAAAAAAAGAAAGAAAAAAGTGTTCAAGTGATTCTAGCCTGGGGTTGAATCGGATCCACAGGACTTCATATATATCATTTGACACTGGGACATTTCCATCACGGACTTCCAATCGAACATCATTTAATGAGGTTCCACTTTCCATTTCTTTCAATATTGCAAAATTGTTTTATATGACCCAGCATTGATATATTAGAAACATTTTGTTATAATACAAGTTGTGTATATAAAATGTATACTTTAATTTACAAATGGTTTCGCACGAGCGCCCTCTGGTGACCTAGTGGTCATTACTATATAATTAGGTAGGACTATTTAAGGTCACTGGGCTTTGGATTCCTTGCCCTGACATGAAGCCATTTCCTCAAAGGAAATAGGTGCTGTGCTGGATTAAATGCTCTCAAAGTCACTCCAAAATAGATTGCCTACATCATGGCAAACCAAATTGATTAACCAAAATTTAAGGAGGGCACTAAAAAGCAGAGAGTTAGATGGTATAAAACATTCATTCAGAGAATCCAAAGTTTCGTACAGATATATAAAAAAGGGCATAAAATAAAACACTCACTTGACCTCTAATATACCCAATTACTTACACTTGATACAGCCCATACATAAAAAAACTATAGCATAAAAATGTGTGATTAATAAGTGAAAGTTAGGGGATGTCTCCCCATAAAAATGAATGAGAGCAATACGACTTATCCTAACATGTGTTAGAATAAAAAAAATAATAATAAACATTGATGCATGTTCCAAAAAGATTGCAGAAATGAGTAAGTCGCTTTAAGATAGTGTACCTCTCTCAAGCTGGAGTCATTCCCAGGGACAGGTCTCCACACATCCACAGAATCTCCATGTGCTTGTATTCCCTCTGTGTTCAGCAGAATTCAGGAATATACTCGCAAGTATCGGCAACTGTGCCAGTATGGTCCGGGCTCTTCCAGTCCCGTGATGTAACATAATGTAAATACCAGAGCTTTTCCCTGATAAAGGTTAAACATTCTTTACATGTCTGCATGCTACATAAAGTTTGAATCAATACCCACAATATGTTCCACACTAAGTTATAAGCCCTTTGTGTCTACCTAGATGATGGTATACAACCATTTACTTCTCCACCAGATTTTTTTTTTAAAGCGTTTCATCGACATCTAGGGCTTTATCAATATACCATCTGGAGGAGACGTTTAAATACCCTCAGATTTATTCCTATTGGGTCACTTTTGGAATATAAAAAGAAAAATGATAAGGTCCTCAATCAGTTTGACATCCCTTTTATCACTAATTATAAGGATGAAAATGGAAAAACATAGAGGATTATTAAGTGTCATTGGAATTTGATTAGAAATGATCCAGTTATAGATGACTGGGTACCACCTTAACACAAAATGGTCTATAGAAGGACCAGAAATCTGAAATCTATTTAAGCTCCTAGTGAATTTAAATGAGGTAAAAAAATATGTGGATAAAGAATTGTATGGTCTTGATATTCAAGTTTTTTTTTCCGTGTTTCACCTGTAGAGTTCGCAGATACAGCACAAAAAATAAATATTTTAATATTCCCAATATGGGGAAGAATTTGTGATAAAAGACACCATAAGATGTACACAGAAAGAGGTGATTTACTTAATACAATGCTCGTGCAACTTGTTTTATGTAGGAGAGACCACAAGAAGTCTTAAAGACAGAATAAGGGAGCATCTCTGTAATATAGAGAAGGGTGAGCTTGACACATATCTCTATAAGCATTTCAGAGAGAAACATAATAATATTAATGATCTAAAATTGTGGAGTACATATGTGTGGTTCCGCCCAACTGGAGAGGAGATTTTGAAAAGAGACTCCACTGGAAAGAGGCATAGCTGATCTATAAGATAGATACCCCTTTTCCAACCGGGCTCAACTAAGAACTGGATACTTCCCCCTTCCTATGTGATTAGTGGATTTAAAATTGTCAAATGTGTAAGTTTTTTACCCTATGATGTTATAAGTGGATTATTGGTTAGGGTTATCATGCTCTAAGAGCATTCTGAATTTACATTCTAACTGTTCTTTTGAACATCAAGAGAATAATGTATTCTCTGTTTATATATGTCCTATTTCTAAACAATGAATATTTATAAAATAGGTGGAAAAATCTTAACTGGTAGAATACAAACTTTGATACAGCTTTTATATGTATGCAATACCACCTTTATTATACCACTTTAAATAAAGACTACATCAATTACCCATAAGGAATAATGCTGAGGGTATTTAAATGTGAAGTTTCCTACAGATGGTATCTTGATAAAGCTCTATATGTGGGTGAAACGCATCAATGAATTGTGGTGGAGAAGTGAATTATTGTAAGCCATTATCTACTTTAAAGGGACATTGTACACTAGATTTTTCTTTGCATAAATGTTTTGTAGATGATTTATTCATATAGCCCATCTCGGAGTGTTGTTATAAAAATGTATAGTTTTGTTTATTTTTAAGAACATTCTGCTGATTTTCAGACTTCTAACCAAGCCCAACAGTGCCAGATGTATACATGCATTTACAGACTCCTGCAGGCTCCTGTTTATGTCATCTGACTTTTCATATACAGGGAAGGGGGGAGGTGGGGAGTGTCTGCTCTTTTTATATGCCTAGCCCCTTTTCAGTGGGTGTCCCAGCCTACATCATCAACACTGCTAAACATTGAGCTTCTAATTAAGTTGTAAAAGGTTTTATACTAGATTTTTATATCAGAATCTGTGCATAGTATTCTTAATAGTAGTGTCTATTACATGCAGTTATATGAAAATTGGGGAATACTGTTCCTAAAAGCTTTTCCTAAAGTTATTTTGCCTGCAGTGTGGTTCTGAAAATTTTTTCCCTGCGTACCAAAAGTACTGAAGTGCAGGGTTAGGAAGACACAAAGGGCTTATAACTAAGCATGGAACATTTTGTGGCTATTGAGTCAAACTTTATGTAGCCTGCAGAAATTTTAAGAACTTTCATCCGGGAAAAGCTCCAGTGTTTAAATGACATCACATCACGTGACCTGAAGAGCCCAGATCATACTGACACAGTTGCCGGTACTTGCAAGTAGATTCCTGAGTTCTGCTGAACACAGAGGGAATATAAGCCCCTGGAAATGCTGTGGATGTATGGAGACTTGTGGCGTGGAACTGCTCCAGCATGAAAGAGTAGTGATGTCGCGAACCTAAAATTTTCGGTTCGCGAACAGTGGACTCGAACTTCCGGTATTGTTCGCGAATTCAATAGGCAGGCGAACTTTAAAACCTACAAGGACTCTTTCAGGCCACAATAGTGATGGAAAAGTTGTTTCAAGGGTACTAACACCTGGACTGTCGCATGCTGGAGGGGGATCCCTGGCAAAACTCCCATGGAAAATTACATAGTTTATGCAGAGTCTGCTTTTAAGCCATAATGGGCCTAAATCAACTAACATTCCCAAAGTGGCTGTCTCAAAACATTCCGGACAGAAGATAGATTGATAGATAGGATAGATAGATATACATAGATTGATAGTTAGATAGAATTGATAGAAGAGAAATAGATATATTTGTTAGATATATAATTACCCTAATAAAGTCTAATAATTAAACATGTGTTCTTGGACCCAACTAGCTTGTGTTAATTAGTACTTTTCTTAGCACTTTAATCCCTGTTCCCCCCCCTATCGGGGGTGTTCTATATGGCCTGCCAGATTACCCTGAAAAATTATAATAATAAGACATGCGGTCTGCTACCTATTTTAACTAGGTTGTGTTTTAAGTACTACCATTCTTAGCACTTTAATCTCTGTAACTCCCCCTATTTGGTGAGGTCTATACGGCCTGGATGATTACCCATACAAAATATAATAATAAGACATCTGCTCTTGGTCTGCGACCCATGGAAACTATGTTGTGTTAATTAGTAATGTCCTTCGCATTTTAATAGCTGTTACTCATACTCACCCTATCGGTGGAGGTCTATATGTCCTGCATGATTACCCTTACAAAATATAACAACCAAACATATGCTCTGGGACCCATGGTAAGTAGGTTGCGTTAAGTAGTACTGTTCTTTGCAGTTTAATACCTGTTACAACACCAAATGGTGGCAGGTCTATCAGGTGGGCCTGGCTCACAGCAGGCTGCAAGGCAGGAGGAAAGTGCTATTCAATGGCACCAGCAAACTGAGGATTCACAACAACTATTAACAAAAATTTTAATTTTTAATTATTAAGAATACTGTCACAACAAATATGATTGGTGTAAATATTTTTCAAGTAGGCCTGGCACACAGTCTTGCAAGGAAGTAAAAAAGTGCAATTCTAGGGCACGAGCAAACTGAGGATTAAGATTATCAACAATCAAGAATTTTTTAATTTTAATTAGTAACTATACTGTGACAACAATTATGATTGGTGTAAATAGTTGGCAAGACGGCCTGGCACAAAAGGCTGGCAGGCAGGAGGTAAATGCAATTCAAGGACACTAGGAGACTGATTACTGACAGTCAAAACAGTGATGATTGACAATTTTTGCAATACTGTTAACAGAAATATGATTGCTGGCAATAATTGGCTAGGTGGGCCGGGCACACAGCAGGCTGCAAGGCAGGAGGAAAGTGCTATTCACTGGCACCAGCAAACTGAGGATTCACAACAACTATTACAAACAATTTTAATTTTTAATTATTAAGAATACTGTCACAACAACTATGATTGGTGTAAATATTTTTCAAGTAGGCCTGGCACACAGGCTTGGAAGGCAGTAGAAAAGTGCAATTCTAGGGCACGAGCAAACTGAGGATTAAGATCAACACTACAGGAGGTAAATGAAATTCAATGGCACTAGGAGACTGAATATTTGCAGTCCAAAAAATTATGATTTTTTTTTTTAATTGCTGTTACAAGAATTGTGATTGGTGCCACTAATTGGCTACTTGGGCCTGGCAGACAGGCTGGCAGATATGAGTCGTGGATGGTAGGTAGGGCAGCAATTTAACACAGTATGCTGTGTAAGTGACAAAAACACAGGACTGATAGAAAATTAAGTTAGATTACACTAGCAAAATATTTTAAAATTTTAGATTTTAATATTAAAATTATGTTAAGAAGTGCAATGCACATATGACTCTATGAGTGGTTGCACTGGCTGGCTGCTACGTAGGGCAGCAATTATAACAACAGTATGCTGTGTAAGTCAGATAGACAGTTAGACACAGGCCTGATAGAAAATACTATTAGATTACACTAGAAAAATGATTGAAATTATTTTTGGGGGGGGGGAATTAAAAAAAGGTTAAACACATATGAGTCGTGGCTCATAGACTAGGGAGGGCAGCAAGTAAACACAGTAGGCTCTCTATGGCCTAGATTTAGAGTTCGGCGGTAGCCGTCAAAACCAGCGTTAGAGGCTCCTAACGCTGGTTTTGGCCGCCCGCTGGTATTTGGAGTCAGTGATTAAAGGGTCTAACGCTCACTTTGCAGCCGCGACTTTTCCATACCGCAGATCCCCCTACGCCATTTGCGTATCCTATCTTTTCAATGGGATCTTTCTAACGCTGGTATTTAGAGTCGTTTCTGCAGTGAGCGTTAGAGCTCTAACGACAAGATTCCAGCCGCCTGAAAATAGCAGGAGTTAAGAGCTTTCTGGCTAACGCCGGTTTATAAAGCTCTTAACTACTGTACCCTAAAGTACACTAACACCCATAAACTACCTATGTACCCCTAAACCGAGCTCCCCCCACATCGCCGCCACTCGATTCAAATTTTTAACCCCTAATCTGCCGACCGCCACCTACGTTATACTTATGTACCCCTAATCTGCTGCCCCTAACCCCGCCGACCCCTATATTATATTTCTTAACCCCTAACTTGCCCCCCACAACGTCGCCGCCAGCTACTTAAAATAATTAACCCCTAATCTTCCGACCGCAAATCGCCGCCACCTACGTTATCCCTATGTACCCCTAATCTGCTACCCCTAACACCGCCGACCCCTATATTATATTTATTAACCCCTAATCTGCCCCCCTCAACGTCGCCGACACCTGCCTACACTTATTAACCCCTAATCTGCCGAGCGGACCTGAGCGCTACTATAATAAAGTTATTAACCCCTAATCCGCCTCACTAACCCTATCATAAATAGTATTAACCCCTAATCTGCCCTCCCTAACATCGCCGACACCTACCTTCAATTATTAACCCCTAATCTGCCGACCGGAGCTCACCGCTATTCTAATAAATGTATTAACCCCTAAAGCTAAGTCTAACCCTAACACTAACACCCCCCTAAGTTAAATATAATTTTTATCTAACGAAATAAATTAACTCTTATTAAATAAATGATTCCTATTTAAAGCTAAATACTTACCTGTAAAATAAATCCTAATATAGCTACAATATAAATTACATTTATATTATAGCTATTTTAGGATTAATATTTATTTTACAGGCAACTTTGTAATTATTTTAACCAGGTACAATAGCTATTAAATAGTTAAGAACTATTTAATAGTTACCTAGTTAAAATAATTACAAATTTACCTGTAAAATAAATCCTAACCTAAGATATAATTAAACCTAACACTACCCTATCAATAAAATAATTAAATAAACTACCTACAATTATCTACAATTAACCTAACACTACACTATCAATAAATTAATTAAACACAATTGCTACAAATAAATACAATTAAATAAACTATCTAAAGTACAAAAAATAAAAAAGAACTAAGTTACAGAAAATAAAAAAATATTTACAAACATAAGAAAAATATTACAACAATTTTAAACTAATTACACCTACTCTAAGCCCCCTAATAAAATAACAAAGACCCCCAAAATAAAAAATTCCCTACCCTATTCTAAAATACAAAAATTACAAGCTCTTTTACCTTACCAGCCCTGAACAGGGCCCTTTGCGGGGCATGCCCCAAGGATTTCAGCTCTTTTGCCTGTAAAAAAAAACATACAATACCCCCCCCCAACATTACAACCCACCACCCACATACCCCTAATCTAACCCAAACCCCCTTAAATAAACCTAACACTAATCCCCTGAAGATCTTCCTACCTTGTCTTCACCATCCAGGTATCACCGATCCGTCCTGGCTCCAAGATCTTCATCCAACCCAAGCGGGGGTTGGCGATCCATAATCCGGTGCTCCAAAGTCTTCCTCCTATCCGGCAAGAAGAGGACATCCGGACCGGCAAACATCTTCTCCAAGCGGCATCTTCTATGTTCTTCCATCCGATGACGACCGGCTCCATCTTGAAGACCTCCAGCGCGGATCCATCCTCTTCTTCCGACGACTAGACGACGAATGACGGTTCCTTTAAGGGACGTCATCCAAGATGGCGTCCCTCGAATTCCGATTGGCTGATAGGATTCTATCAGCCAATCGGAATTAAGGTAGGAATATTCTGATTGGCTGATGGAATCAGCCAATCAGAATCAAGTTCAATCCGATTGGCTGATCCAATCAGCCAATCAGATTGAGCTCGCATTCTATTGGCTGTTCCGATCAGCCAATAGAATGCGAGCTCAATCTGATTGGCTGATTGGATCAGCCAATCGGATTGAACTTGATTCTGATTGGCTGATTCCATCAGCCAATCAGAATATTCCTACCTTAATTCCGATTGGCTGATAGAATCCTATCAGCCAATCGGAATTCGAGGGACGCCATCTTGGATGACGTCCCTTAAAGGAACCGTCATTCGTTGTCTAGTCGTCGGAAGAAGAGGATGGATCCGCGCTGGAGGTCTTCAAGATGGAGCCGGTCGTCATCGGATGGAAGAACATAGAAGATGCCGCTTGGAGAAGATGTTTGCCGGTCCGGATGTCCTCTTCTTGCCGGATAGGAGGAAGACTTTGGAGCACCGGATTATGGATCGCCAACCCCCGCTTGGGTTGGATGAAGATCTTGGAGCCAGGACGGATCGGTGATACCTGGATGGTGAAGACAAGGTAGGAAGATCTTCAGGGGCTTAGTGTTAGGTTTATTTAAGGGGGGTTTGGGTTAGATTAGGGGTATGTGGGTGGTGGGTTGTAATGTTGGGGGGGGGGTATTGTATGTTTTTTTTTACAGGCAAAAGAGCTGAAATCCTTGGGGCATGCCCCGCAAAGGGCCCTGTAAGGTAAAAGAGCTTGTAATTTTTGTATTTTAGAATAGGGTAGGGAATTTTTTATTTTGGGGGTCTTTGTTATTTTATTAGGGGGCTTAGAGTAGGTGTAATTAGTTTAAAATTGTTGTAATATTTTTCTTATGTTTGTAAATATTTTTTTATTTTCTGTAACTTAGTTCTTTTTTATTTTTTGTACTTTAGCTAGTTTATTTAATTGTAGTTATTTGTAGCAATTGTGTTTAATTAATTTATTGATAGTGTAGTGTTAGGTTAATTGTAGGTAATTGTAGGTAGTTTATTTAATTATTTTATTGATAGTGTAGTGTTAGGTTTAATTATATCTTAGGTTAGGATTTATTTTACAGGTAAATTTGTAATTATTTTAACTAGGTAACTATTAAATAGTTCTTAACTATTTAATAGCTATTGTACCTGGTTAAAATAATTACAAAGTTGCCTGTAAAATAAATATTAATCCTAAAATAGCTATAATATAATTATAATTTATATTGTAGCTATATTAGGATTTATTTTACAGGTAAGTATTTAGCTTTAAATAGGAATCATTTATTTAATAAGAGTTAATTTATTTCGTTAGATAAAAATTATATTTAACTTAGGGGGGTGTTAGTGTTAGGGTTAGACTTAGCTTTAGGGGTTAATACATTTATTAGAATAGCGGTGAGCTCCGGTCGGCAGATTAGGGGTTAATAATTGAAGGTAGGTGTCGGCGATGTTAGGGAGGGCAGATTAGGGGTTAATACTATTTATGATAGGGTTAGTGAGGCGGATTAGGGGTTAATAACTTTATTATAGTAGCGCTCAGGTCCGCTCGGCAGATTAGGGGTTAATAAGTGTAGGCAGGTGTCGGCGACGTTGAGGGGGGCAGATTAGGGGTTAATAAATATAACATAGGGGTCGGCGATGTTAGGGCAGCAGATTAGGGGTACATAGGGATAACGTAGGTGGCGGCGGTTTACGGAGCGGCAGATTAGGGGTTAAAAGTGTAATGCAGGGGTCAGCGATAGCGGGGGCGGCAGATTAGGGGTTAATAAGTGTAAGGTTAGGGGTGTTTAGACTCGGGGTACATGTTAGAGTGTTAGGTGCAGACGTAGGAAGTGTTTCCCCATAGGAAACAATGGGGCTGCGTTAGGAGCTGAACGCTGCTTTTTTGCAGGTGTTAGGTTTTTTTTCAGCTCAAACAGTCCCATTGTTTCCTATGGGAGAATCGTGCACGAGCACGTTTTTGAGGCCGGCCGCGTCCGTAAGCAACTCTGGTATCGAGAGTTGCATTTGCGGTAAATATGCTCTACGCTCCTTTTTTGGAGCCTAACGCAGCATTTGTTTGAACTCTCGATACCAGAGTTAATTTTATGGTGCGGCCAGAAAAAAGCCCGCGGAGCGTTAACAGCCCTTTTACCGCCGAACTCTAAATCTAGGCCTATGTCAGCAAAACACACAGGCTGGATAGAAAATTATATTAGATTACACTAGCAAACAAATTTAAACTTTTTTTTTTATATTAAAATTAAAGTGAAGAAGAATAGATATGAGTGCTGGGTGGCTGCCTGGCACAGACCAATTAACCAAAAGACTGAAAAAAAATGAGGTATATTAATGCTGAGTGAGCATGACAGACACAGGCATGATAGTAAATGTAATTAGATTACACTAGCAAAATATTTTTTTTTTTTTTTTTTTTTTTTATTTAAATTGTTATAAATGGATATTAACACTGGTGGCTGCTGGCTGGCACAGAGCAATGAACCAGAGTATATGCTGTGTGACACTGGCCTGATAGAAAATGAAAAAAAATTACACTAGAAAAATAATTAAATTTTTGGGTTAGTTAAATTTAAACTAATGTTGTTAGGGAGATATCAGTGGTGGCAGTAGTCACAGCATATGCTGTGAGCCTTAAACACACAGCTGAAAGCCAGGCAAATGCTAATTAAAAAAAAAACGAAAAAAAAAAAGGCACAAAATATAGCCCTAAAAAGGGCTTTTTGGGGTGCTGTGCTTTCAGCAGAGATGAGTGGAGTCCTTCTGGACTGTAAATACACTAGCCTAGCTATGTTTTTCCTATTGATGTCAGGAGCAAAAACACAACACGTCCTCTCATTAAGAAAGCAAGGTCGTTATGAGTCTAAAATGGCGGATTCCGAGTAGCTGGGAGTGTCTGTGAGGGAGTGTCTGATGTTGATTTGCTCTAATGTGTCAGGCGGCTGTGACATAAAGGGTCAAAGTTTCCACAATGATGACACATAGGGGCGGATCGAACATCACCATGTGTTCGCCCACAAACGCGAACGCGAACAAGCTATGTTCGCTGTGAACCGTTCGCGGGCGAACAGTTCGGGACATCACCATGAAAGAGGTACACTTGTTTAAAGCAAATTACTAATTTCTGCAATCTTTTTGTAACAAGCATTGGTGTCTTATATTTTTTTATCCTAACACATGTGTTTATGACTTTTAAGGTGGTAACTTTTAATTATTAATTCACAATTGTTATGTATGAGCAGTATCGATTGTGAGTGATTGGATTTATTAGAGGTCAATCTACTATTTTATGCCTTTTTTATATATATGTATGAAATTGTGGGTTCTCTAAATAAATGTTTTGTACATCCAATCTGTGTCCTTGTATTCTTCTGTCCCTGCTGAATGATTTAACGTTTCTCCTTTTTTATTTCCCTTTTGTTTTGACCCTGCCTTATCTCTGTCTAATTCTGTACTGGATTTGCCTGGAATTTACTGACCTCAGCCTTTCTGACCTGCTGCTGTTCACCTCTTCCTAGCCCCAGCATTCTCCCACAGTTTAACCCTTGTGTGGGCCATCCTCTAATCCTGCTTAGGCCTTTGTCCAACCCAGCCAGGTTTTACATACTCTTGGTTGTAAGCCTTGTTTCCTCTTTAGTGCCTACAAGTATTTGGTTATAGCTTACATTTTAGCTGTATCCTGGCACAGTCCTGTCTTTATACTGCCACTGCCACAGAGCATGCCTGTATCCTTTCACACCAATGGAGCTTGCCTGTATCCTGCCACAGCCGTGAAGCCTGTTTCTGTTTTGTATCTGCCAAGTACTTCCCAAGGCACCCATTTCCAGAACTGTGTTCCTGCCCAGTCAATGTTTATTTCTGGTTTACCTTAAAACAATATTTTCACCTATCTGCTCAGTTGTACTTCAGAACTTTCTTTAATAAACTCTGTCAAAACCCTAACCCATAGTCATGCCAAAAGATAAATAGAACTCTAAGTCAGATCACACCTTGCAAAACAAGCTTCAAACTCCAGAACCTAGCACACTATACTTAAGCATAGGCTATAGAGAAGCTGTGTAAACATAGCCATCAGAAGAAATTGTGGGGGTTAGGATAGATAAAATGTTAATTTTAAATTGTTCTCTGTAAGTTTTGGGTTTTGGTTAACAGACATAGATAATATAAAGAAGTGTGTGTACAGAAAATTAGCTGATTTCCCTGCAAGAACAACCTATTTTAATAGGTGATGGTTTCAAAGAACAAAACCAGCCATTTCATATACAAAGATAAACCTAAAGAATCAGTTTCTCATACATTTTATACTCTGAAGCTGGTATTAAAAGTCATTGGTAAACACATTAAGGGAAAAACTATTTTACAGTATACTGTCCCTTTAAAGGTTGGTTATATGACCAGTCCTAAGGGGAATCTGGTGAGGGTAGCCTCTCCTAGGCATATTTCAAATGTTCGCCTGTCTGAGCTACAAGTTAGGGCTATAATTGTGACTATTTGTAACCATAACAGAATGTTGTTGCTTGAACAAATTTGTGGCGATCTCACATAAGATATTAAAATCGATGACCTAGATCGGTCTTTGACAGCAAACTCAATAGAATGTATTTGTTTGATACATTTTTGGCGATGTTACTTGAGTCATCGAAGATGATGCCCTAGACTTTTTTGAGATAATTGTGTGTGCACCCTGAGCATCAGTATTGTGTTAAGCCCCATGATTGTCCACTGATTGTGGAATTCAACAAATCATAGCGTAATTTGTATATAGGGAACTTTTTGTATGTCGCTTGGTGCCCGCTTGGTGCCACACAATGAGCCTCAATATCCTTAAACACTTAAGCCGCCACCTTCTTGTATTTTGGATTAATTGTTTTTTGATTAGGTTATTTAATCTTCCTTAATCCCTAAGACAGTGCTACTTTGTAGCTTTCTTTTAAAAAATGTATGTGGTGTTTTGTTAAACACTTTTTAGTTTATAGGATTAAAAGTTATGTTTTAATATAAAACCTCCCATCATCTATCTACTGTGTAAGTGTGTGCCCAGAATTATATATCTTTCCCTTACCTCTGATTAACTATTTATCTATATATATCAAGTGCCCCCCCCCCTCATTCCTGACTATTGCATATAGTGCATTCTCAGGATTTGTTTGGGTTTATATATTGTTTAGATTAGCTAATAGGTTCTGCATCTCTCCATTACATAAATATTTCAAATGTGCCTATTTACAAATATCTTCATAACTAAAGTTGGCGTATCTAAAGAGACAACTTAAAATTCCATATAACTGGAACTTTATGCAGGTCTAGATGTTTCACAAAGAGTAAATAATGCACATATTGTTCAATAATTATTTTTTGTTCAATTCTGTAGATTCTGATAACTTCCTGTGAGTTAGAGACTGATGGTACCCCTGCTTTCATTTTTTAAATTTGAATTTTGTTTAATAATTCTTTGAAACATTTTCATAAGCATGTAACTATTTTGTATGTACATTTATATTCCAATTAATCCATAACCCTCCAGAACGGAAATAACACTTAATTTAACTTTATAACACAAGAAAAACCATTAAACCAGTGTAAATTTGATTATTTCCAGTGTGGTATATGTAGATTCAATGATGCTGACTTTGTTAGTTTTCTAACATTTAAAGTAATTTAGATTAGAAATATATGATATCAAGCTCAAGCTGAAGGGTAGTAGATTCAGGAGTAATTTGAGAAAGCACTTCTTTACAGAAAGAGTGACTGATTTATGGAATAAACTTCCTCAAGAGGTAGTAATGACAAACACTGTGGGGGACTTTAAAAATGCCTGGGACAAGCATAAGGCTATCCTACAAACTAGATAAGTTTATACTGTTAGGTAATATCGGGCAGACTTGCTGGGCCTATGGCTCTTATCTGCCGTCAATATCTATGTTTCTATATATATTTTAGATCATTGTCCACTACTTTGTATATCATAAAGTGATTTTTTTAATTAGTTATGGAAAGTATGGTACTAGATGTGTTTTGTTTTGTTTTTCTTTTGGCCTTGTGAGCTTATATTATATGACTATATCGTAACAACCTATTAAAATCCAGTTCTGAAATATGTCAACTAAAATGATATACAAATATGAATCAAAACTATTAAAATCCAAATCAAGGTGGTTTAGTGAATAAGATATATAGCCACACAAATATCGGTGTGTATTAGGGATGGGCGAATGTTTCACAACATTCGAAAAATGAAACAAATTTTAACACATTCGTTCGTTCGAACCGAATTTCGAATGTTTACATAACATTCTAACATTCGATTTTCGAATGTTCGGTTTCAAATTTTACGATTACATTCGAAAATATTCATTTTGAAAAATTCTAATTCATATTTGTAATAGTATTTCTAATGCTTTCTTTAAATGTAATATTCAAATTATGCAATATTCAAATTCGAAAAATTTGAATTTATATGTTTGTAATAGTATTTCTAATGCTTTCTTTAAATGTAATATTCGAATTATGCAATATTCTATATAGAAACATTCAAAATGATATATTTGTATCTATTATGTATCAATTTACTTTTCCCTCCCTACCACATGAACTATTGAACTTCTGAATAGTATTTGTTAAATAGAATGTTAAATTCGAAATGTCGAATGTGGACATTCGATATAATTATAAACATTCGAATTCGAAAGTGACATTTGAAAACTGTAAATAGCATTCGATTATAGAATTTTTAAGAATATTCATTCTTATCAACATTCGGATTTATAATTCGAATTTCGGTAATAACATTCGTTCTAACAATCGAATTCGGTAATTTACACATTCGCCCATCCCTAGTGTGTATACTTCTCTTCTTGCGTGGTCTAGAAAATATACCAAATATCATAATAATAATAATCTTTTATTTTTGTGGATGTTCAGAGGAAATTTCTATTTTGTTAAAAAATTGTTTCACTAGTTTTATATAGTTGTTTTATATTATTTGGTTCTTCCGATCTTCAGTTGTTTTTATCAAAGGATGATGATCAGCCATTTCATAAATTGTAATGTGAAATAATTTTATATATGATAACCCTATGCACATATTTTTTTAATTTTTTTTTTTTGCTACAAACAAATGTGCATTGAGGATCTATGTTTGGAAGTATTAAGAAATCGTTCCATATGTAGATGTAAGATGTCCAATTTTGTGTTTAGTTTTTACCTTGAGCACAATTGTTGAAGTTAGGTTGTTTTTCTTCCTTCAAGCTAGTGAACACTTCACTTGCATCACAGATAGAATAGTTTTTAAAGGGACAGTCTAGTCAAAAATAAACTTCCATGATTCAGATAGGGCATGTAATTTTAAACAACTTTCCAATTTACTTTTATCACCAATTTTGCTTTGTTCTCTTGTTATTCTTAGTTGAAAGCTAAAACTAGGTAGACTCATACTGTATGATAATTTCTTAGACCTTGAAGGCCGCCTCCTATCTGAATGCTTTTGACCTTTTTTCACAGCTAGAGGGTGTTAGTTCATGTGTGCCATATAGATAACATTGTGCACACACCCGTGAAGCTACCTAGGAGTTTAGCACTGGCTAAAATGCAAGTCTGACAAAATAACTGAAATAAGGGGGGAGGTTGCAGAGGCTTAGATACAAGGTACTCACAGAGGTAAAAAGTGTATTAATATAACTGTGTTAGTTATGCAAAACTGGGGAATGGGTAATAAAGGGATTATCTATCTTTTTAAACAATACAAATTCTGGTGTAGACTGTCCCTTTAACATTTAAAATGCCATGATGTAGTAAATTAAAGGTGTTATTTGATAGAGGACATACAGGACAGAAGCATTTATAAGGCTTTCATTCAAATTAAACAAAAATGTAGTCCCAGAGACAGATCCCTGTCCAAAATGCCTATGAACGGCAAGCTTTAAAGGGAAACTAAAGTGAAAATTGTAATTTTCATGATTTAGATAGAGCATCTTGTTTTAAGAAACTTTCCAAATTACTACTATTAATTTGTGCACAGACTTTTTATCTGCACATTTTATGTGGCACCAGCTACTACTGAGCATGTGCAAGAGTTCACAGTGTATAAAATTTGAAAATTTTTAGAAAACAAATCTACTGCTCATTTAAGATTCAGAGTAAGTGCTATTGCGTTGTCTTTTTTTTATAATACAGTTCTTGATTTTGCAATTATACTTTTTTAATGGTCCTCTAAAATAGGTAAAAAAATGAATATTGTAAAAAAAAAAGATTAAAATAGAGCAATAAAATTGTGGATCTTATTACCAAAGGAGGTAGTGAATGCCAATACCCTAGATATATTTAAAAATTGTTTGGATACATTTCTGTCTATAAACAAAATTCATGGATATGATTGCTAGTATTAAATGGGTCACCTTTTAGTGGGATTATTTAAGCTTAACTGGAGCTTTTTGTATATATTTTAGATTTGTATAGGTTGAACGCGATGGACTTCGGTCTTTTTTCAACCTCATCTACTATGTTACTATGTTAAAATGCTAAAGTAGCCATTTGTAAATGCTTATGTGTATTTATCTATTTGTTGGTACCTCTTCACTGATTAGTTAATTAATTAATTTATCAAGGGTCACCCACACTATCAAATGAATCAATTTCATTTTTAAGTCTGTACTGTATTTAGGCATCAAATAAGATAAATCATCAATGTAAAGTGCTGTGATGATTTTAGCAATATGTGTGCAACCAAAGAAGTCGTTTTTAAAATCATATTTAAAGGTACAGTCAAGTCCAAAAAAACTTTCATGATTAAAATAGGGCATGTCATTTTAAACATCTTTCCAATTTATTTTTATCACCAATTTTGCTTTGTTCCCTTTGTTATTCTTAGTTGAAAGCTAAACCTAGTTGGTTCATATGCTAATTATTTAGACCTTGAAGGCCACTTCTAATCCAAATGCATATTGACAGTTTTTCACCACTAGAGAGTGTTAGTTCATGTGTTTCATATAGATAACATTGAGCTCATGCATCTGAATTTACTGAAGAGTGAGCACTGATTGGCTAAAATGCAAGTCTGTCAAAAGAACTAAAACAGTCTGCAGAGGCTTAGATGCTAGCTAATTACAGAGGTAAAAAGTATATTATTATAACTGTGTTGGTTATGCAAAACTGGGGAATGGGTAATTAAGGTATTATCTATCTTTTGAAACATCAAAAATTCTGGTGTTGACTGTCCCTTTAACACCTCTTGTTTTTGTGTAAAAATTGTGCTTTGTCCCACAAATAAGGCCCAAAAAAATCAAAATCTATAGACGTTTTCAAAATGCTCCAAATTGCCTTTACAACTATTTGATTTGCACCATTTTGCAGGTAACAAATTTTGTTTTCATTTTTTTTTGTGTCCTCCAAGGGAGCATGGAACAAGCATAGTTTATACACAAAAGTAAGATGGTTTTCAATGTCCCTGGCTGAGCATCATGGGAAATGTAGTTCCAAATCTTCTGGAGAGCCAAGTTCTGAGGATGTCTGCTTTAAAGGGTAATTGTCAATATTTTCTACAGAGCTTAAATGCAAGACTGTATAATAAACATTTTAAAGATTTTCATACTAAGTCTATGAGACAGAATTTACAATGAGCCTTTGGGGCCAATTTATCAATGTCTGTCCGATATGATCTGCTGTAGCGTATCATGTCCGACTGGCATACGCTGTCGGCATTTATAATTGCATAAGCAGTTCACCAGAACTGCTTATGCAATGCCGCCCCTGCAGATTTACGGGCAATCAGACGCTAGCAGGGGGTGTCAATCAGTCCGATCGTATAGGATCGGGCAGATTGAAGACCGTAGCCTCAGAGGCAGCGAATCAGTTATGGAGCAGCAGTCTTTAGACCACTACTTCATAACTGCTGTTTCGAAACAGGGGCATCAAGCTCCATTCGGAGCTTGATATTTCGGCCCCTATAACTTAGATCCTTGAACTAATGTAACATATATTTATCATTTGACAGTTGCATATTTCCACCTTCACTTAGTTTCTTCTGTTCAGCTATTCAAGTGAAACAACTTGAAAGATTGACTGATTATTTTATTATTCTTTGAGTTATATATTTAGTGTTAGAAAACAAATATTCAAAAGCGCTATTTAACGTACCTAAGCCACGTTCTTAAGGAATCGCACTCCTCCCAAGAGCGATGATGAAATGTCAATTACAGAGGAAAGAGAGTTTTAGAACGGGCGTTAAAAAAACAAAACAAAGGTATAAAGTGTGCAAGATATCTATGTTATATAAAAAAGCCTAATCTTAAAACATCATAAAATCTGTAAGGATAAGTTCCTAAAAAATGCTCAGTTTAATTCATAAATAACAATACATATGCCGCTCTGCGGACTATATAGCAAATCAATGTTAATGTACAATAATAAAAACAACTGTAAAATGGGCTCTATTATGTATTTCGTAAAGTTCAATCCAGGGATGTCTCCCTTAGACATTATACTGTAGTATCCACCTAAGATTGCTTAGTCTCTAAGGTACCCTATTTACTTGCAATGTAGATATCTTGCACACTTTATACCTTTGCATGTTTAGCGCCTGTTCTTAAACTCTCTTTTCTCTATGTACCTAGTTTCTAAGTTCAGATGTGGTGCTGGGAATTTTACAACTCTCTTGAATAGAGGTAAATAAATGGGCACGATTGTGGAGAAAATGCTTGGGTGACAATTAAGGGGATAGTACACACTTTGAGATTGTAATATAACATGATTAATTATGTGTATTTTTTAATTATGTGTAGTAAATGGAAAAAAATCAAATATATTTGTAATATTTATTGTGCCCCATTATTTAATTTAAAGGGACAGTATACTATAAAATTAGCTGATTTTGTGAAGCCACAACCTAATACAATGGGTTGAGTTTGTAGGTATAATCAGATCTTAATACTTTATCACATTGAGTATATATACCTGCTTCTTTATCTTATATCTCTCCATAAACCAATACCCAATACTGGGAGAGAACAATGGAAAATTAACATTTTATTACCTTATCTCTTCTATAACCCACTGGGAGTGTAATTACTTCTACTGGCTGTGTTTACACAGCTTGGCCTTGAGGCCAAAAACTTTCAGGATGGGTGGGGATACCACAGGCTAAATCAACTATTTCAAATGCCAATATAAGGGCAATGGAGATACTTGTAAACAGTTTAATACACTCCAGCAGGTAAAGTGAATCATTGGAAACAAATTAAAGGGGAGAAATTAGAAGTAAACTGTCCCTTTAAGCCTGGAAATCAAGGGTTTTCCCATACTAAGAATTGTAAGTACACAGGGTAGGCTTTACATGCAGGCGCCACAAATCAGTCCCTAATTACATAAACGGTCAGTAGAGTCAAAATTAAATGTTTATGATTTTTAAGTAACTTTCCAATTTACTTCTCAAACTTTGCTTTGCCCTCTTGATATCCTTACTAGTGTGCACATGTCTTGGGCATTCTATGACAACAGTATTTGCAACTATATCTAACATTGCTTTAAACATTCTTGCAAACATTGGTGCCAGGCGGCTAAATGCATCTGTATGCTCCTAAACTCACTTAGATTACTCTTCATTAAAGAATAGAGAATTTAGAAAAATTGATATAAGAAGTAAATTAGAGTAAAGAAAGTTGTAAAATGTGTGCTCTGTCCAATCCATTAACTTGTGGACTTTACTGTCCCTTTAATAAGAGATAAGGTAAAAAACTAGCAACCAATATTTATTTGCTAACAAAATGACAGTGGCTAATTGTGTCTTCTCGAGTAACAAGTCTTGGTTGGCTCCCCCAAATAAGGCAAGTGTTGGATGAAGTGTGGCTATTGACAAACAAGTTGTTAAAATTCTCAAACCCACCTTGTATTCTAATTGATTGGAAAAATACTGAAAAATCTGCAATTACAAGGTATGTACTGTCTCTTTAAGGGTGCCAAAATCTAGAGAGGGATTTTCTTAAAGGGACACTGAACCCAAATTTTTTCTTTTGTGATTCAGATAGAGCATGAAATTTTAAGTAACTTTCTAATTTACTCCTATTATCAAATTTTCTTTATTCTCTTGGTATCTTTATTTGGAATGCAAGAAAGTAAGTTTACATGCCGGCCCATTTTTGGTGAACAACCTGGGTTGTCCTTGTTGATTGGTTGATAAATTCATCCACCAATAAAAAAAGTGCTGTCCAGAGTACTGAACCAAGAAAAAGCTTAGATGCCTTCTCTTTCAAATAAAGATAGCAAGAGAACGAAGAAAAATTGATAATAAGAGTAAATTAGAAAGGTGCTTAAAATTGCATGCTCTATCGGAATCACAAAAGAATAAATTTGGGTTCAGTGTCCCATTAATGAACATAAAACTCAATAGTGTGCCAAGATAGATTGCAATAGAAAGCATGTTAAAAATAAGCCCAGTTTTCACCTCTTTTAAAGGGACAGTTCAGCCAAAATTGGAATTCACATGAATGCATTTCAGTTTTGAATAGAAACATTTTTGTAATATACATGTATTAGCAAAAATGCTTCTAATAAAAGCTATAGCTATTTCAAAAGTGTATTTAAGTATGCACCGTGCACCAGCATTTTAAACACAGCACTTGCTCAGGGAGCTTGTACCATCTGGGATTTGCACAGGATACAAGCCCCACTGGTGCTCTGAGCAGCTGCAGTATTTAAAATGTTGGTACACTGAGAATATTTAACTATGCTTCACATGCACGTGCAGAGAAAAATGTTAACACTAAAACAGTCATAACTTTTACTATAAGAGTTGTTGCCACTACATGTATATTGCAAATATGTTTCTATTCAAAGAAGAAATTAAAGGGATATTCCAGGCAAAATTGGAAACCACATGGGTGCATTTCGGTATTGAACAGAAATTTTTTTGTAATATACATGCATTAGCAAAAATGCTTCTAATAAAAGCTATAGCTGTTTCAAAAGTGTATTTAAGTATGCACTGTGCACCAGCATTTTAAACACAGCACTTGCTCAGAGAGCCTAAGGTGCTTGTACCATTTGGTAATGACTCAATTTGTTAATTGCTGACATGATACAAGCCCCAGTGATGATCTGAGCAGCTGCATTATTTAAAATGTGGGGGCAGTGACAATATCTAGCTATGCTTCACATGCACGTGCAGAGAAAACTGTTGACACTAAAACAGTGATAACGTTTACTAGAAGCATTTTTGCCAGTACATGTATATTGCAAATATGTTTCTATTTAAAGATGTAATAATCTATGTGCATTTAATTTTTTACTGGAATGTCCCTTTAATATATGTTCATTTAAAGAGACATGAAACCCAATTTTTTTTTATGACTTAGGTAGGACATACAATTTTTTTTTTTTTAATCTCTTTTTTATTGTTTTTTTCACATAAATTACAATCAGAGAAAGAAAGATATGAGGACATACAATTTTAATCAACTTTCCAGTTTACTTCTGTTATCAAATTGAATTAATTCTCTTGGCATCATTAGTTGAAGGAACAGCAATGCACTACTGGTTTATAACTGAACACATGGGTAACGAATGAAAATCGGTATATATATGCCGCCACCTAGACTACCTAGATAAACCTTTCAGAAAAGGATAACAAAAGAAGGAAGTAATTTAAATAATAGAAGTAAATTGGAAAGTTGTTTAAAATTGTATGTTGTGTCTAAATCCTGATTGTCTAATTATGACTTTAATGTCCCTTTACATATTGACTAGAATGTCCCTTTAAAGGGACACTGAACCCAAATTTTTTCTTTCGTGATTCAGATAGAGCATGAAATTTTAAGCAACTTTCTAATTTACTCCTATTATCAAATTTTCTTTATTCTCTTGGTATCTTTATTTTAAATGTAAGAATGTAAATTTAGATGCCGGCCCATTTTTGGTGAACAACCTGGGTTGTCCTTGCTGATTGGTGGATAAATTCATCCACCAATAAAAAAGTACTGTCCAGAGTTCTGAACCCCCAAAAAAAAGCTTAGATGCCTTTTTTGTCAAATAAAGATAGCAAGAGAACGAAGAAAACTTGATAATAGGAGTAAATTAGAAAGTTGCTTAAAATTACATGCTCTATCTGAATCACAAAAGAAAAAAAATTGGGTTCAGTGTCCCTTTAACTTGAAATCAATACCTCTAAATAGCTAAACTTGCTAATTTCAGAGCATACTTAGCAGCTAATTGGTTGAAAAAGACTAAATGAGCTTTTTTTAAAAAAACATACTTTATAATTAAATGTAACTCAAAATGTTAGACCCCAGCAATCATTTTTTGTCCATAATAAACAAACATTACTATGTGCTGATGCAGATTCAAATACTAAGAGGAACAGAGAATTTACTCTTCCAATGGAGCATTTAAACTAAAAATGCTAAAAGGTCAGAAAAGCAGTGGTAAATTTGGCTTGTATAAAGTGTTTTCCCCTAAGGTTAAGCTGTTGCCAACATTTATATCTGTAGTTTTGTTGAATAAAATATATGAATCAGAAACTGTTTTGCAACTGTAAGCTGAGAAAACACTAGCTAAAGGAACAGTCTACATCAGAATTTTTATTGTTTAAAAAGATAGATAATCCCTTTATTACCCATTCCCTAGTTTTGCACAACCAACACAGTTATAGAAATACACTTTTTACCTCTGTGATTATCTTGTATCTAAGCCTCTGCAAACTGCTCCCTTATTTCAGTTCTTTTGACAGACATCCATTTTAGCCAATCAGAGCTGGCTCACTTGGAATCCACGTGCGTGAGCACAGTGTTATCTATATGACACACATGCCCTGATAGAAGAGGTGGCCTTCAAGGGCTTAGAAATTAGCATATGAACCTCCTAGGTTTAGCTTTCAACTAAGAATACCAAGAGAACAAAGCAAAATTGGTGATAAAAGTAAATTGGAAAATTGTTTAAAATTACATTCTCTATCTGAATCATGAAAGTTTATTTTGGACTAGACTGTCCCTTTAATTAGCACTCCACTTGCGATCTGGCCCTTGCTTTGCACATGCCTCCTTCACCTGTAATTTACCTGGCTATAGCAACCAAATATATTTTAAGAAAATGTAATAAACTGTTCTATATTGAATTCCTTTTTTACATCAGATATATATATATATATATATATATATATATATATATATATATATATATATATATATATATATATATTGTGTTCTTAAAGCTTGCAATATTTACTCCTTATTAGTTAGCCATTGATGCCATTATCTATACACAGGGCTTGAAATTTTCACTAATCCACTCGTCCAGGTGGGGTAAGAAATTGCAGCGGACAAGTAAAAAATGTGGCTTTTTCCTATCTTTAACATTGAGTGGATTAGTAACATTTTACATTTTGGATTAGTAAACTAAAGTGATATTTTCCCATCCCTGTATTATACATCACTTTTTTTTTTTTTTTTTGCAAAAGGAACGTCAAATACACTGGCATCGTATTATCCCTTTTCTGTATTTTTAAATATGATTTTACAGGTTTTAATACATACAAAATTCATATTTATAGATACATGTTATATATAATACATAATAGTGAGCCTTAAAGGGACACTGAACCCAATTTTGTTTTCTTTCATGATTCAGATAGAGCATGACATTTTAATCAACTTTCTAATTTACTCCTATTATCAATTTTTCCTCCTTCTCTTGCTATCTTATTTTAAAAGCAGGAATGTAAATCTTAGCAGCCAGCCTATTTTAGGTTCAGCACCATGGATAGCACTTGCTTATTACATTTACCCACCAATAAGCAAGCATAACCCAGGTTCTCAACCAAAAATGGTCCGGCTCCCATGCATTACATTCCTGCTTTTAAAATAAAGATAGCAAGAGAACGAAGAAAAATTGATACTAGGAGTAAATTAGAAAGTTGCTTAAATTTCATGCTCTATCTGAATCATGAAAGAAAAAAAATTGGGTTTAGTGTCCCTTTAATGTGACGATACAGTCTTATATTTAATCCCTGATGATGTAATTATGTTTACAAGTCAAGATTCAGAAATCAGTAACTAGTGAAGGTTTATTCAGAGAGCATAGATAGAAATTCACAGCATGTCAATTATTTGTATAGGGAGGAAAACTATATTGATAATGATGGTGTAAATATTTAAATATCATATATATATTTCAATTCCAGTGTTGTGTATTTGCATTGGACATAATTCACTTAGACGTGAGAGCTTGCTCTTACAAAAATGCTTAATTGTATGCAGTAGCATTTTATTGCAAAGGCAGCTTGTTTGCAAATAAGGAGCATTAAATAAATCAAACATTTCTTATTGCTTAGTATTTGGGATAATGTTTAGTTTTTTTGTTGTTGTTTTTTTGTTTGTTTTTTTCAAAGTACCTTGCAACATTTATCTTTTCTTCAATCAGTCTTCAATACATTCTTTCTTCTGAACAATAAATTACTTAAAACATAACAAATGAATACAATACATTCTGAAAGGAAAAAAATGTAGAACTATAAACATTTTTAGCAGTAAAATAATATGAATTTTCTCTCCTAAATTATAAGCCTACATATAAATTAAAAGAAACTTTTTTTTTTAACTTGTTTAACTTTTTACACAGATGGCTAGGAGAGTTCTAATAACACACACAAAAAAAAACGCTCTATAGACAATATATGAATAAGTAAAATATTCATGAATATGTATTTACACATAAACAAATATTAGAACTTGTGATATGTGCCAGTTGTGTTATCACTATTTCTCCACAACCTTTAATTAATTACATTTTATATTAGCCAATATGGCTGATGAGGCAGAGCCAGAGTTTGCTACTACGCACTAAAATGGGATATACCCTTCAAAACCACAGGTGAAACGATTAAAGGAACATTATTTTAATCCGTGTCAGTTTTGCAGAGAGTCCCACAAATGCAAGCGTAACATTCTCTTTTCGTGGCAGAAGAGAAAAAAAAAACACAATAAAAAAAAAATTAAAAAAAAGAAACAAAAAAGAACATCAACAGTTTTTAAGCAAAGCAACAAACTTGGAGTTACTCGTATGAACCACATTCGTGCTGTCATTTTTACGTGTGCCTTTCAAAAAAATTTCCTTACATTCCCTCAACATGATTGTTGTTTTCCGTTCTTAAAATATTTAGAAAAAAATAAACATGAAATTAAGGGGGAAAATTAGCAGACGATCCCTGTGAACGTGGGACAAATGGGAATTCATTCATTAAACTATTTTTAAGTAAAAAATAAATAAATAAATAAATAAAAAAATATTCATTTGTTTTTTTTTCTAAACAGTACTTGGAAAACAATTGTCATTGTA